>NC_056726.1:1737272943-1737340443 GCF_019279795.1 Protopterus annectens | reverse complement strand
TGGTCATAGAATTGTCTTGAAAGAGTGGTACATACCGAGGTGCCACAGGGTTCCATTCTCAGCCTAGTACTTTTTAAATAAATATTTGCTTAATTTCTTAGAGTACCAGATCGCAAAATACGCAGAAGACCATAAAGTTGAGATCTTCTATTCTTCCAGAAAAGACACTGAGATTCTTAATTATCTCAGGGATACAGAAACTAGAATAAAATTATGGAACTTACATTTGTCATTATTAACATTCTAAGTTTGATACATTGTGGATGTACTGCTCAATCTTTTATTAACTAACAAATCCGGAAGTACCACCAGCTATGAGGGGCCGTGATATACTCACCATTAAAAACTTTTCCTTTAGGCATGGAACACTTAGTGTTAACAGGTCCTTGACATACTGATATATACAACACTATGATGATGCTTCGTTCTTATACCACTTAACTTGCACAGAGTAATGACTCACTCAGTTTCAGAATACATATCAACTTTTTCTACTCGCATACTAAATGATGTAAATTAACTGTGTGATGCAAATTTACAACAACCAAAAATAGTACTGGTTGTCAGGTTTTTTGGAACATCCTTATAGAATAAAAATTTTGACTTTTACAGTTAGAATTGACATTTTATACATGGAAAGTTACGTCTTGCTTGCAGAGGTGTCTTAGAAGTGTATACAGAGATGTTTAAGCATTTCACTCAAATTTGTACACCCCTTGATCAACACAAAAAAAAAAAAGATACCTTACTAAGGCATGCCCAAATAGGTTTGCTTAAAAATAGAGAGGAATTTATATCAATACAGGATGATTGGGCAGGACCATGATATTAAAAGCAGAGAATTAAAAAAGTCTGTTTAATATCACAATCTGCACACAGATAACCAAGAAAGAACAGATTCAGATGATCAGATGTTGGTCTTGATAAACGTACAAAAGCAACCTTAAAAGCAATCATGGGTTCCTATCCGGATCAATACTGTGTATATGTGTGTGTGTATATATATATATATATATATATATATATATATATATATATAGATATATATATATATAGATATATATATATAGATATATATAGATATATATATATATACACACACACACATATATATATATATATATATATATATATATACACCCCCAGACTTGTGTCATGATCTACAAGTGAACTTAGTGCACATCTGAGTTAGATTCCTACTGAATGAGTACTATGTCAGGGTACTATCAATGCATCTGCAATTATTTATGGCTGTATATACACTCATCATCAGTAATAAATAGCCTTACAGGGCTTGTAGCTTTTTTTTTTTAAATACCTTTATTGAATTATCACTTGTGACATAGCTTTTATATAAATGTAAATTTGCCTATCAAACTGTATTCAGTTAACAAGTTCAAGTTTACAAACATTATGTTTCACATATGCTGATATATATCATATAACCTATGCACATTATATAATTATTCAAGCCCTGTTTTTTTTTAAACGAGAAACAGCTTTATTAAATCATCACTTACCATATAAGCAATCATAATGTTAATATAAATAAAAACAACCCACAAAGACACATAGTTGCAAACATTTTACATCACAAGCCATACTGACACATTTCCAGCTGCAAACATTATACATCACTTATAAGCTACCCAATCATTTTCAGTCAAAAATTACATACCTCATTTAAGTACTGCCTTCTTTTAAACCTCATTCCTCCCCTGTATCTGTTTTTCCCAAAATCCCCTTAGCTATTTAGTTTGCTACTGCCTTTTTCTAAAGATCTCAATTCCAGTCATTTTATCTCCGTTTCTATATTCACTACTTCTAGTATAGTTGGTTTAGATTTTGATTTCCATTTTCCAGTAATTGCTTTTTTGACAGCCACCATAATTAGACACAGCAATGCCTTATGTCTAGGCAATTCTGATTCTGTATCATAGCTCAGAAAAATCATCTCCCTCATCAGACCAATCTGCCCACCCAGCATCTCCAACAGTGTATCCCACAGGGAATTCTTAGTCTGCCAACTCACAGCAGTCATACAAAATATGTTTCCAATTACCTCTTTCTTCCCAGTCACACCTCCAACATTTGCTGTCTGAGGAAAAATTCTCTTGAGTCTACTTGGGGGTATAAAAATATCTATGTAAACATTTCCATGCAAAAATCCTACATATTTTATATTTTACTGCGTATCTGGGAGACATACAGATATCCTCTCATAGTTTCTTTGTGAATTGCTTATCCAATCTCTCTTCCCAACCCTCTCTAACCTCCTCTGATTGATTCTTATAGTTATGCAATATTTTATATGCTTTACTAATTATTCCTTTCTTAATGGCAGCCTTTGTTCTAGATTCTACCGGTGCTGGTCTTTCATTTAGGGCCCCCCTCCTATTTCTCTCTCTTTGCCTATACTCGGATATCAATCCTAAACAGTGAAGGCAATCTCTAAACTGCACTCCAAACAAATTTCTAGCGTCTTCCCATTCAATCACCCCACCCCACTTATTTGCTCCCAATTACCTTGGTTCCTTTGCTAGTTCTCTAATTCCACCTCCCTCTTGCCTATTGTCTATATCCCTAACTGCAGTCATTCCTATTAGCACAATCTCCTTTCTCCATTCCTATGTTGGCTTAGTTTAGATGGAATATAAATACATGCCAGTGTAATCCCCCTCCCTTGTCAGTAGCCTCTAAGCACTACTAATCTGCCATCATCTGTTTTATCCTATTCTGTCACTCCTGGAGCTCATCTTGCAATTAATACAAGTTCTCCTCTTTTCCTTTGTCCCAGGTATTTATTTTTATTTTACATTTGTTTACTGGGAAAGTCCAACTGGACAAAATGTCCTTTTTCAGTGGAGGACCTGGGAGAAAAGCTCCACATTTGTAAATAACCTTAAGATACATATAACATAGGTTCACAGGTATTGGCCCTAGGGCCTATACAAGCCTAGCCAAAAAAGGTACCCTGGCTTTTGCCACCCAAGAAAATTATTTTCCTGTGCCCCTGTCAAGCAGAACCACAGAAGTGATCCCCGGGGTGAATTTCCTATCTCCCATCCAATCATCAAGATTTTTCTTGAAGAGTGCTAATGAGGAGCTCTGTTTAACATAGATAGGTAGTCTGTTCCAGAGTATGGGAAGTCTCTGGGACAGGAATCTATCCCTCCAGCATGTTCTGTTTATTGTGGTGACCAGGTTTAGGTCCCTACAGTGTGTAGCTCGGAGGGATTGGGATTTCTTTAAGTGGAGCATGTCCAATAGCTCTGGGTTTGACATAGCTTTGCATGTTAGGCATAGATCGCCTCTGAGTAGGCGATATGCAATGGAGTAAAGCTGGAGTTTTTTGAGTCTGTCTGCGTAAGGCATCTGTTTGAGGCCAG
The DNA here is from genome assembly GCF_019279795.1 of Protopterus annectens. Taxonomy (NCBI): domain Eukaryota; kingdom Metazoa; phylum Chordata; order Ceratodontiformes; family Protopteridae; genus Protopterus; species Protopterus annectens. Next base: position 1,737,337,054 of record NC_056726.1, on the reverse strand, counting down.
TAATACTCCTTGTGAGGTCTTTCTGCAGCCTTTCCAGTTGTTGTAGATGTCTTGTGAGGTACATACCAAAAGGGGCGTTGTACTCTATAATGGGTCTAATGAGTGATGAGTAGAGGGGAATAATTACCTCTTTTTTTACTGGATGAGAAACCTTTTCGGATGAGGTGAGCCACGTAGAAGGATTTCCTGACCACTGTGGCAATGTTATTTATCAAAGGAGAGACTACTGTCCACCTGTGTCCCAAGGTCTCTTATCACACTTTCGTGTTAAGTAGACTACCGCCTATATGGTAGTTCATGGGTACAGAGTTTTTAACCAAAGCGGATGACCATGCACTTTTTGGCATCGAGCTCGAGACCATGGCTTTGACACCAGGCATCTGTCTCAGTGAGGCCCTTTTGTAGGATGTCCACATCGTTAGGAGTTTCGATTATGGCTCCTAGTTTACAGTCATCTGCAAATTTAGTTAGCCAAAGACCTTCTGTGTCAGCCTGTACTTCAGAGAAGTAGATACCAAACAGGAGAGGACCCAGAACTGAACCCTGTGGTACACCACTTGTCATTGATCTGAAGTCTGATTTAGAGTCTGCTACTTTCACAGTGTGGGTTCGGTCAGTAAGCCAGTTGGCAACCAATCTTGTGACATAGGGATTTATACCTAGTTTAGTGAGTTTATCTATAATTCCAGAGTGGGGGATGGTGTTGAACGCCTTTGCAAGATCTAGATAGGCTGTGTGAACCACCTTACCTTCATCTATGGCTTTGATGACTGCTTCAAATAAGTCTATCAGGTTTAAAAGACATGATCTGCTGTTAACAAACCTGAACTGTGCGGGGTCCAGAGTTTGGAGATCTCCAATGTCTTTGTTTACGAGTTCCATGATGATGATACGTTCCATGGCCTTGCAGACCGGGCTCGTCAGAGTAATGGGGCGGTAGTTCCCGGGGTCTGTTGTGCCCCCCCCCACTTTGTGGAGTGGGATAACTGTCGCTGTGTGCCATTCAATGGGCACAAAGCCTGAGGTGAGGCTATGTTTCAACATGGTACTTGGGTGGGGTGCCAGTTCATTCTGTAGTTCGTGTAGAAGGCAGCCTGGGATGTTGTCAGGTCCCATGGATGCAGTGTTCTTGGCTTTGGAGAGTGAGGTTTTTACCTGTGCAACCGTGATTACAGGAACTTTGCATTCTTCCAGTATAAAGATGGGCCCTTTAGGGGGGTGAGAGGGGGGTAAAGTTAGCACTGAACCTATCTGCCAGGATGTTGGCAATATCAGTTGGTTCTGTATATTTAGTGTCATTGTGCTGTAACTCAGAGCAGATCAGAGTGTTGCCATTGAGATTCTTGACATAGCTATAGAATGCTTTGTGGTTGTCTTTAGTATTAGCGGCGATTTTGTTTTCATAACTAGGTTTGGAGGATTTTATGAGGGATCTCAGATTCTTACTGAGGCTGACCAGGGAGTTCCTCCAATCGTGAGATTTTACTCTTTTGCAACAGCTTCTTTCTTTTGTTGTAGAGTTTATGACAGAAGACCACCAGATTGGCTTCCTTTTTTTGGAGGATAGCATCTTGGTTCTGTTAGGGACAGCACGATCCATGCACTCGTTTAAGTGCTTATAAAGTGCATTTGTGTAGGATTCAGCAGTCGTACCTCTATTGTCCATCTGCATGGGTGTCGTGAAGTTTGCCACTTTTGCCTTAAGCATGAAGTTGGCTTTGGAGAAATTTACGGTTGTTTTCCTAATGGGGGTGGGAGCGGGCTGTGGATGTCTAGGGTGATTAGCTTGTGGTTGGCTCTGACCAACGAGGAGCTGACCTCTGGTGTGGAACACCGGTCGCCCATGTTGGTGATGACCAGGTCTAGGATATTGCTGCCCCTGGTGGGGGTATGGATAAGTTGATCCAAGGCACTGGAATTGATTTCTAGAAAACATTGAGCAAAAGGGTTGGTACACAAGTAGTTTTCCCAGTTAATAGTGGGGTAGTTGAAATCACCCATTATTAGGGGGTTGGGTTGTACCTTAATATTTTCCAGTGTATCAAGAAAAGAGGAGTGGGAATCCTGGGGCATGGTGGGGGGTCTGTAGCAAGCTACAATCTGGATTGCGGTTTTGCCCAGAGTCAGTTGAACTTGGATAATCTCGGATGCATTATGCTGAGCAACTAGCTTGAAGGTGTGGATATCATTAATGAATATGGACACGCCTCCACCTTTAGTGTTTCGGTCTGGGTTTGGTGGCCGAAAGGTGTGGTATGAATTATAGACTGGTAATGCAGGGGTGCTCTCTGGAGCTTTGAACCAGGTCTCTGTCACTGCACAGATGTCGATATTCTCCATTTTAAGGAGTGCCTCAAGTGAGTGCATTTTGAGGTTTAGACTTCTAGCATTGAGTAGCATTACCCTCAGATTCTGCTTGCTTGTACCTGTTACGGTAGTGAATTTGTCATTTGAACCTTGCCTAAAAAAGGCAGTATAGAGGGTGGCAAGATGTACAGATCAAATAGTGATTCAATCTCAGATACAAGTACAAAACAAAAATACATGTTATACATTTCACAAATACAATTATATAGTCTAGATAGGATACAAAGAATAGCAGTACTGTGATTGTAGGTCGAAAACAAGCAAGTTAAGTACACATATGCTTAGTAGGGGTATACTATTCAAACACAAAAATAAGAGGTTGTGTTCCTTTAGCTGCATTAAGACATCTATTTCCTAACTACAGTTTGTGCAAGAGCAGGTCTATGATTCAGATAGGTGTGATAAGTTTTTTTAAAATTGGAAGTGTTAGTAGTTCCGATATTTAATGGCAGGGAATTCCAAGCTTTGGCTATGCAGTTGGAGTAGAGAAACTCCAGCTGCACTGTTATGTTTGGATACATTTCGGAAAGATTTGTTACAGGAACACAATACCCTATTATTGGAGTAGTGCATTAGTAGATTTTGAAGTACTGGCATTTTTTCTGGCTAATTTAGTATTCGATGGGTGAAGGTAAACTGATTATAAAGTAAGCAGATTTGGTAGTTCGAGCCAGGATTGTTTTAAAGCCAAATAATGATGGGATCTGAAATGTGTTATTGTGGCAAATTTTGCGATTTTATTACAGCAAGTTTCAAATTTTGTTAGGTCGGCTTTCTTTGTATGAATTTGTAGGCGTATAGTAATGTATAGGGGTTTGTCACTTTAACCATGTTTACTTACCTTAAACGGCTAGTCTTCGAACTGACATCATTAAACAGCCCTTCATTGAACGTTCACATCAGCCAACATTTTTCCCAAGGAAGAAAGCCACTTGGCCAGCATACAGAAATTTGCCTTTTTCCCCACTGTAGTGTGATCTTGAAGTGTGTGTGTGTGTGTATATATATATATATATATATATATATATATATATATATATATATATATATATATATATATATATATATAACTCGAGGTGTTGGGATGCAGCCCCCACATTGGGGGGTGTGGTGGGAGTAGCTCCCCACTTTTGGTAGATTTAATGTACTGTGGCGTGCGTGTAGGTAGGTATGTTGTCCAAGTGATTTCTTACTGTGAGAAAAACATTCGTTGATGTGAACGTTCAATAAAAGGCCATTCAATGATATTGGTTCGATGAATAGCCATTAGAGGTAAGTAAACTTCGATGAAGTGATATAGACCCGTGTGGAGACGAGATGGTTTCTTGTGATAGTGGCCTTTGAAGATTTATTTAGAAAGTGTTAGTTTCTGTACAGGGTTCCTAGTTTTTTTGTGAACTTTTTTTTTAATAGTCTGTGATATGTGATATTTTATATTATTGTCGATGACCACTCCAAGTAATTTTGCTTGGGAAACTGAAGAAATAATTGTGTAGTTTAATGATAAGATATTGAATGGTGGGTGGGTGTTTGCAGCTCTAGTAGGATAGAAGAGCATGAGTTTTGTTTTGGCAGGGTTAAGTACAAGTTGTGCATTGTTTAACCAAGAATCCACAGCATTAAATGACTGATGGGTGAATTTTTGGTGTTTTTGTCGTGCTGGGGTAGTACTAATCAGGTTGGAATCATCTGCATACTGAACTATGGAGGCAAGTGGGGTGGCAGTATGAAGAGTTAGTAACGATAATAAAAAGGAGAGGACCCAGAATAGATCCCTGTGGAACTCCCAAGGTTACAGGCAGTAATGAGGAGTGATCTTGTTGCCATTTTACACCTTTCTGCAATCCAGTTAGATATTGCTGGAACCAAGTGCAGAATAGCCAAGTTCAAGTTCTGAGAGTGTAGTTAAGAGTTTAGAATGAGAGACAGTATCAAAAGCTTTGGAAAGATCAAGAAAGATGGAGGAAACTAAACTGCCATCATGCAATGGTAATTGCCAATGTTAGTAAAGTTAACAAGGGCAGTGGTAGTACTATAATTAGGACAGAAACCATGCTGAGTGTTAGAAGATTGTTGGTTATTAGATAGTTTAAGATTTGTGAATGGATGCACCTCAAGTATTTTTGATAATGGTGACAGTATAGCTACTGGCCAGTAACTTGATAATTCTGTCGAGTTTCCACCTTTCTGTAGTGGGATGACATGTGATACTTTCCAAATTTTAAGGACTTGTTCTGAGATGGATAAATTTATTACTATGGATACTGGATAAGGTATTGCTTCTGCAGTGATTTTTTAGATATTCGGCAGGTAGATAGCTGGCAGCAAGTGTAGTAGGTTTAAGCCTTTTGAGATATTTAACTATGGTGTTTATTGAGGCAGGATGGAAAGAGAAGCTATTGGGATCTAGTGTGGGTACTATGCGAGTCTGGTTAGGGGACAAGCAACTATTGTTTATGAGGGCTAGTATGGATTCTGTGAAGTATCTGTTAAATTGTGAGGTGATGCTGTCTTTAGTATCAGTGAGTGTTGGGGAGGGAGTACTAGTTTGTCCTGGATGTATGATTCTTTTGATGGCAGCCCAGAATTTGTGTGGGTGTCTTTGATTTTTTTTTTTTTTTTTTTATTGGACACTGCTATAGTAATTTATCTTATCCTGTCTAATATGTTTTTAGCTTTATTTCATAGTTCTAGATAATGTTTGTTAGTTGTAGTTTTGTCATTGAGCCATTTCCCCCAGGCCTTATCTCGAGTTTTTAACAGAGATCTTCTTTCTTTGGTTAGCTACGGGGCATAAATGAATTTTAGCCTTATTTTTCTTGGGGGGGGGGGGGTTCAGTTAAAATATTCAACTGCAGTATCTAAAGGGAAATCTTTGAGTGGTGCCCAGTTGGATTTTTTAAACTAGTTATGAAGTCTTGGAGGAATAACTTTGTATCTCAGATTTGTTGGTAGATGGTAAGTTTATGTGGATTTATTCAGTGTCGCAGAATGTATATTGGAATATGGTCATGGAGTTTGCCTGGAAGATGGCCAGATATAGGGATAAATTTAGCCTGTTTGTAAGGATGCAGTCTAGGATTGAATGTTTATTTGATGTTTTCTCTACTCTAGTACAGGCTTGGACAGTTTGTGAAAAAACGTGTAGGTTAATGTGGTCAGAGGGATATTGAGAGAGTTGCAGGAGAGCCACTCCACATTAATGTTACCCATTACAATTGTTTCCTGAGGGAGGGATGTTGCTGTCCAATTTAGGATGCATTCTAGAGTAGTTAGATTGTTCTCAGGTGGGATGTAGGCTCCCACTCTGTTAGATGTTTCTTTGAATTAATTGTTAGTTTAGTAAACAGTATATTGGTGGTGTTACAAGTCTGGTATGGTTAGAGCTAGAGTTTCTAAAATAAGATTGTTTTTGTATAGAAAAGGGATACCACCACCTCTTTTCTGTTGTCTATCTTGCTTATGTATGTTGTATCCTGGGTAAGCATTTCCTTGTTAGAGAGGTCTAGTTTTAGCCAGATTTATGCGAATAAGGGCTATATCAGGAGTATACAGAGTAAGGGTGACATGCAATTCTTGAATTTTGTTCAATTATATCAAGTAGTAGTAAGTCAGTACCCTTTCTGGGAATAGTGAATAGTTTTTTGGGATGGGCTGGGATGTAAAGATCTAGATGGGTTGGATTTGTTTAGGGGCCAGGGTTGGGATGAATGTCCCCACTAAATACGAGCTGTGATGCAATGCAAAATATAAATTTAAAGTATTTTGATATAAACATATATTTTTGTATAAAATAGTAAGACTGTTGTGCGAGTAAGGTAAATGGTGCTGTTTATGTTTGTGGGGTTATAAATAGTTGGTGCTACTATTAAATTTGTATGTTTTAATTGTAATGGGTCTGGGAAGGGACTAGTGTATGTAGATTGTGAGTTAAGTTCTGTATGGTAAGAGTCTATGTGAGCTGCAATAGATGGACATATCTGAAACATTAGTAGTAAGCAATATGATAACTTTATACCCATCAGTCCTGCTATATCTATGTTAAAGTAATAGTGTTATGGGTAGGTAGGAATAATTGTTAGCTGTAACTGAGTTTTGATATGTGGGGGATTTAAAACTTTTAGTTATGTACTCACCATAACTTCAGATGTTTGGGATCCATCTCGCCTACATTCTGACTGATGGGTTCGGAGCCGATCCCTCGGCTCCGACTCGGCACGCTTATGCCAAAGAGCGAAGTCTCTTATTGGCTGAGCTTACTATATCCCAGGATGCACCACTACCAGTCCCCCAGATCTAGTTTGTCCGCATACATGCACACACGCACGCACTGCTTATATAACATCGTCAGATGAAACAAGATAAAAACAGTAGAACTCAAACCGTTCAATCTCTTCTGATCTCCAAGGCAGGGGGAAGGAGGGTGGGTATTAGGAATGTAGGCGAGATGGATCCCAAACATCTGAAGTTATGGTGAGTACATAACTAAAAGATGTTATGTGATCCTATCTCGCCTACATTCTGACTGATGGGACAGCATCCCTAGCACCTGAATCCTGGGTGGCTCACTGGAAAACACTCCTGAGTACCGTGGAACCAAATGATGCTCGCCCTTTAGATGCCACATCCAATTTATAGTGGGAAATGAAAGTGTGCGGGTTGGACCAAGTAGCCGCAGCACAAATTTCGGAAATAGCGAGCTTGGAATGAAACGCAATAGAGGTAGCCATAGCTCTGGTAGAGTGAGCTTTGACAGATGTTGTAAGTTGCTTATTTGAAGAGGAATAAGCCTGAGTTATGCAATCTCTAATCCATTTGGAAATAGTAGCTTTAGTGATGGTTTTACCAAATTTATTATCTGAAAAGGACACAAACAATTGGTCTGTTTCTCTAATTTGTTGAGTCCTGTCTAGATAGAAGCGCAATTGCCTGTGAACATCCAATTTATGCAAAGTGTATTCCGCTTCATTAGAAAATTTTGGAAAGAAAACTGGTAGCTCTAGAGATTGTTGGAGACAGAGACTAGAACAAACTTTTGGAACAAAAGATGGATTAGGCCTAAGTGATACTCTATCCTTGTGAAAAATCAAGTACGGTGGTTTGATAGATAGGGCTTGAAGTTCTGAAACTCTTCTTGCAGAGGTAATTGCAACTAAGAAGGCAGTTTTCCAAGACAGATATTTCAACTCGCATGTAGCAGCCGGTTCAAAAGGGAATGATGTTAAGGCACGAAGTACCAAATCAAGATCCCACGGAGGCGCAGGATGAAAAACTGGGGGTCTTAAAAGCACAGCACCTTTCATGAAAGTTTTACATAATTTGCTGCTCATCAACGGTGGGTCTATGGATTCGTGAAATTTGGAGATAGCTGCTAGTTGGACTTTAATAGTAGAGACTGAAGATCCTTGATTAAACAAGGATGTTAAAAATTTTAAGACCTCTGGTATCGGGGCAGTGACAGGGTCTAAGCCTCTGAGTTGAGCCCAGATAGCAAACCTCTTCCACTTACTGAGATACAATTTCTTAGTGGTGGGTTTGTGGGCTGAAGATAAAATGTGAATAACTTCCGGGTCTAAGGTGTGATTTCTGAGTAAGGTCGGAAGTGGAGGAGCCAAGCTGTTAATTTCAAAGTTTGAAGGGACTGGTGCTGTCGTCCCGACTGATGAATCAGCAGGTCTGGAGTTAGATCCAAAAACCAAGGACCGTCCAGAGCACATTTCTTTAGGTAGGGGAACCATACCTGATGAGGCCAGTACGGAGCAATTAGAATCATTGTGGACCCCAATTGGGAAGCTTTCTGGATGACTTTGGGGAGGACTGGAACTGGAGGAAAAGCATAAAGTAGTCCTGTTGGCCAAGGTTGGACTAGAGCATCCGTAGCTGCCTCCCCCTGACGCGGAGTCAAGGAAAAGAACCTTTTGCACTTTGTGTTTTGTGGTGTTGCAAATAGGTCGCAGCACGGGGTCCCCCATCTTTTGAAAACCTGAGCTGCTACTGTTTGGTTCAGGGACCACTCGTGAGGAGAGAGAATCGTCCTGCTTAATCTGTCTGCCAATACATTGGATTTTCCTGGAATGTGGGTCGCTACCAGGAAGCGGTTGGTAGCTACTGCCCATTCCCACACCCTCATGGCCTCTCTGCAAAGGGGGTAAGATCTGGTCCCTCCTTGTTTGTTTAGATACCAGACCACCGACATGTTGTCTGTGTGGATAGCGATAACGCCTTGAGGGAGAAACTTGTGGAGGGCTTGTAGGGACAGAAGTACAGCCCTCATTTCCAATACATTGATATGAAGAAAGGTTTCGTCTGGAAGCCAAGAACCCTGAACTAACCTGCCCAGACAATGCCCCCCCCCCCCCCACCCCGTCTGGGAGGCATCCGTTGTCAAGATGGCCACCGGAGGGGGTATAACAAAAGGTCTTCCCTGATTCAGATTGGATGGCTGAAGCCACCAGCGGAGGCCCCGTTTGCACGTTTCTGTAATCAGTATGAGATGATTGAGGGGGAGATCCTGAAAAGACCATTGTGTCGATAACAGCCACTGAAGAATCCTCATGTGCAATCTTGCCAGCGGAACTAGGAGAACCGTGGCAGACATTGAACCTAGAAGTTGCAGGACCAACCTGGCTGGGGCTTTGGATCTTGGAAGCAGGGCTCGGACTTGACCTTGTAATGTTTGAATCCTTTCGGTAGGAAGGAAGATGCGCATCAATTTTGAGTCTATCTCTGCTCCTATGAATCTTATGCGCTGAGAGGGCAGCAAGACAGACTTTGACCAATTGAATGTAATTCCCAGGGAAACACCCAGGGAGATGGTGGCTTGTAGGTTGTCTAGTAGTAGATGCCTGGTGGTGGCAGTCAGGAGCCAGTCGTCCAGATAGGGAAACACTTGGAATCCGAGACTCCTCAGGTGAGCAGTCACTACTGCCAAACACTTGGTGAACACCCTGGGGGCTGTGGTGAGACCAAAGGGCAGCGCACAAAATTGGAAATGACCGTCTCCCAGGCTGAAGTGCAGGTACCTCCTGGACGCCTGATGTATCGGTATGTGATAATAGGCGTCCTTGAGATCTATGGAGCACATCCAAACATCCTTCTCCAACAATGGGAGAATGGATTGTAAAGTGACCATTCGGAATTTGGATTTCATGATGGACTGGTTTAGTTTGCTGAGATCCAAAATGGGTCTCAGGTCCCCTGTCTTTTTTGGCACTAAAAAGAACCTTGAGTAATTTCCGGATCCGATCTGGTCTGTGGGGACCGGTTGGATGACTCCCTAGCAGCTTTGAAGCTTCTGCGGCTGCAATTTCCCTTTGACTGGGTGGTGGGTCCGGGATTTTTTTGGACGGTGGGGGTGAGTGTGTGAAGGGAATGGTGTAACCTCCGGCAATAATCCGAAGCACCCATCTGTCCTGAGTAATAGACTCCCAGGCTTTTAGGTGCTTGGCAAAACGGCACCCGACTGGCTCCGGAGCAGCACAGCCGGGCAATCCCTCATGAAGTGTGGGAGGCTGAAGAGCCACGAAAGGACTCGCGGTCTCCAGTGTTGCGGGGCCCTCTGCCGCCTCTGGGACGGCGTCTCCCAGAAAAATTTCCCCGTCCTCTGCCTCTGGAAGGGGAATCTTCCTGCTGTTGAGGAAAGAACTTCTGTGATTTGCGGAACCACATCTTCCCTTCGCTTTTAGCCTTGGGATAAGGCCGAAAGGGAGTGGAATAACGTGCTCCTATGGCAGATAAAGTTTTTCCCTCTTGCTCACAGCGGGTAAGAGTGTCTTTTACCTTGGGTCCAAACAAAGAGGACCCATCAAAGGGAGCGTCGTGAAGGAAGACTTGAAGGCCTCCATGAAATGACACAACGGAGCCAGGCTTGTCTCCGTGAGCCACGCCTGTGCCTGCCGCTCTACCGCCCCTTGACGCATATGAAATGAGCCTCATGGATGAGTTAGAAATCGAGGTAAGGATAGCCAACTGAGAGCTAACCGACTGGGCTAGCTGCTCAGGTAGGTTACCTGAGAGGGAGTCTGACAGTTCCTTGACCAGATCCCTCTGTAGTCTGGTGAAATGTGCCAAATAATTCAGGGACCTTAAAGTAAAGGCCGCTGAAGTCAGGGTGCGCTTCCCGTACCGGTCCATGCTCCTAGACTCCTTATTAGGAGGATGGACGGACGTTGAAGCCTCTGCCACGTCCTGCTGTGTAGCAGATGCCACCACCATGGCATCTACGGCCACGCCTTTCGTCAAGAACTCCTTCTCGGGTGGGGCAGACAAGAATTTGTTAGGGCGAGAAGGCACTGGTTCCACAGTATCTGGATGTTCCCACGCCCTCCGACAAACCAAATCCAGGAGCTCGTCGAAGGGCGGAGACACCCAGGAGGCGGAGGGCTGAGCCCCAAAGGCCTTGAGAAGCACTGACTCATCAGCGGAGGGGGGTTTGGAAATCCAGCCGCCTCGTTGCTTAAGGATCTCTAGAATGTCTGCAAATGAGACATCATCCGAGGACGACTTTGGGGACCCCTCCGCATCATCAAGATCAGTGTCCGATGTAAGCGACTCGGGGGAGTCCACGTGCTTCCTCTTGCACGATCTCTTCCTGGGGGGCTCCTCCGAAGACAACTCCGAAGAACCCTCAGGAGGAGGGGAACCCCCAGTGGGGGTAATCTCAGGCCCCGGGGCTCCGCTGCCTAGGGACAGGGGAACTACCAAAGACCCAGTCTCCATGCCCAGGGAAGGTGCCGGTAAAGCCGTAGAGATGGCCGAAGAAGACTTGGCCAAGGCACTCCTCATAGCTCTGAAAGCCGGACCCCCAGAATCCTGGGAGTGTCCGGTCCCCGGAGCCATGATAGCAGACGGAAGTCCCGCAGCCGAAGCACCGAGAGGGAGGCACGGAACCGACAGCATTGGTCCCGAAACGTCACCCCCGGGTCCGGCCGAAGAAGTCCGTGTGCCAAACTCGGACCCGAAGGTCGGGGTTGGAGTAAGGGTCGGAGCCGACCCTAGGATCTCCACTAGCTCCAACAGCACCTGCTCCGACGGAGCCGAAGCGGTCGGAGGAGGAATGGCAATGGAATGGGCTATCGGCTCCGAAGCCAATTGGGTTGGAGCCGAAACGAATTTTTGAAAGACTGGGGACTGGAACAGTCTTTGGAGCACCCTGTCTATGTCTGAATCTGACATCCTCGATGACCTAGAGGAGACCGAACGGGTTCGAGTTGGCCTCTCCAACGGCCCCAAGGGGCTAGGGGACCGGCTCCGAGGCGACTCGATAACTATCGGCGCCGAAGGAATGCACAATACAGTTTCCATCGGTGCAGAGGAGGACTTAGGCGCCGAGGAGGAAGTGTCTGAGCAGACAACCTTCATCGGCTCCGAGATCAGTGGAGCCGATGAAGGTGACCTGCCTCTCAATGCCCCAGCCATCGGCTCCGAAGCCAGAGGAGTCGAGACTGGAGGCATCGAGGCAGACCGTTCCGCCCTCGGCTCCGAAGTCCTTGGAGCCGAAGGAGAAGCCTGCCTATGTCTTTTGGCGGTCGGGTCAGACGGACTGGTCGGAGCCGACACCCTTTTCTTTTTAGCAGGAGAAGGAGAGGATGCTAAAGCCTCCTCAAGAGGGTTTTATAAGGCCTTTCAATATAAGTTTATTTTTCCTCTCTTGGAGGACCCTCGAGGAAAAAGCGTGACACACGCTGCAGGACTCCTGCAAATGCTTGGCGCCCAAACAATATACACAGAGAGAGTGGTCATCCGTGATAGACATTTTAAAACTACATTTAGTGCACTTCTTAAAGCCCGAAGGCCTAGGAGCCTGAGACATTATAAATAGAACTCAGTAACTCTCTCACAGACAAAACTCTTTAGAAATAGACTGACACTATAAAGATTAACTTGCCGATAGAATGACAGCCCGCAATTAAATTAAAGCCAACTGAAGATATACAACAGTGAATATATCTAAGGGAATCCAAGAACCCCTAAAGGTTCAAAGGGATTCACTGACAGGGAAGGCCCTACAGATCAAAGGGCCTGTAGCCAGAACAAACACCAATCACACACAAATTTTCCAAAAAAATTTTTCAAAACACACTCAAAAGCACAGAGTAGCTGTTAAAACAGCTTTTTGTTAAAGAAATAGCAATTTTCTGACAGAAAAAGTTAGTGAAAAGACACTACTTAGCTCAGCCAGCTCGAGACCACGTCTTTGCTAGTTAGCGGCAAACGAGATCCGGGGGACTGGTAGTGGTGCATCCTGGGATATAGTAAGCTCAGCCAATAAGAGACTTCGCTCTTTGGCATAAGCGTGCCGAGTCGGAGCCGAGGGATCGGCTCCGAACCCATCAGTCAGAATGTAGGCGAGATAGGATCACATAACATCTATTCTTGTGTCCAGTTATGACTTATTACACTAAAACATGTAAAGTAGCAGGTAGTTAAGCAAGTGGAGTGCGATATATGGGAGTTAGTATGATACAGTTTAACTGGATAACTGGAATGATATAAATGTGGATTTATCTTAGCTGTGACAGGACTGCCTTATTTCAAGGGAGCGGCTATTTGGGAATAAGTTTAGGCATATCAGGGGTGGGTGAAAAATGGGGTTAGGGTAGGGGAGCAGAGCACAGCAAACCTAAGCAAAGCAAGGGTGAATGGATCAGGTAGAGACAGTGTGCTTGTGACCAGAATAAACTATCAACAAAATGGTCTGGATTGAAGGTAGGTAAAAAGTTAAAGGAACTGTAAAGTCTTGGTGATTTTTATTTTTAAAGCAAGAAGATTTTATTTGTAAACACTCTGGGGAAATTGTAACAGACTGCAGTAATCACAACAGGGTAATTTTGTTTTTCTTAGTATTATACACTAGCAACAGCTATAAAGGAGAAAAACTACAGCTATATGTAATGAAGCTTACTACTATACCAAACAACTGAGGGGAGACAAACACATGTAGTGCTTATTTATCAGATTTTGGGAGTGGGTTGGTAAATGAAACAGAAACTGATATCATCCCTGGTGGTGTGCTCTCTAAATACAACAATAAAGAATGGTTGTGTAAGAATCTACCATAACTATAGATGTCCTTCTCTTCCATGTTGCAGTATTCATAACAGTAGGGAGGTTGCTGCCTGCAGCACCAGACATCCAGCCAGTATACCAAAGTCTTTGGATAAGGGGTACTTGCGACTTTGCATATCAGAGCCATGAACCTACGTCAGCTATATATGTGATGTCTGCATGTACCCAACTCAAAACTGAATGCCGCATACCGGAGAACCCTGGGAGGCCAGGAGGAAAGAAGCTTTCCAGACTCATACATACCAACAGTCAAGAAAGTATTTAAGCTATAGAACTATAATGCAGCCGTTGTACCCTTTTAAAGAAAGCAAATACACGGGGTAGGCAAGGGGGGACTGAATACTGCAACATGGAAGAGGACATTTATGGTTATGCTAAGCTCTTGCACAACTATTCTATGTCCTTCTACTCTCATGCTGCAGTGTTCATAACAGTAGGAAGAGTACCAAAGCTTTAGGTAGGAGCCTAGGAGATAGGTTGGGAGATGAGTCGATGAGATCCTGAAAAACTGACTTACCAAACCCAGCCCTTGCTCTAGAAATCAAGTCTAACCTGTGATGTTTGGTGAAAGCATATACAAAAGACCAAGTGGCTGCTTCCAGAATGGAAAATAGTCAATGCCCCTGAAAAAGGTTACTGAAGAGGCAACTGTTCTGGTAGCATGGGCTTTCACATTGGAATTCAATTCCTTTCTATGAAAGAAATAGAAAAATGAGATAGTGTTAGAAATCCATGAGGCAATGGTCTGTTTTTACACTGGCTTGCCCAGAGCTCTAGGGTGAAAGGAGACAAAAAGCTGGTCAGACTTTCTAGTGGATTTGGTCTTGTCCAGATAATACCTCAGTTGTCTATGAACATCCAGGGAATGCAAAGTCCTTTCTGAGGAGTTCTGAGGCTGAGGGAAAAGAAAACAGGTAGCTTAATGGTCTGACTCAAGGGCAACTCATTAACCACCTTAAGCATGAAGGAAGGATTGGTTCTGAGGGACACCCTATCTCTGTGGAAGATAAGTATGGAGGAGTGGCCATAAGGGCTTGGTTTCGGAGACCCTCCTTGTAGAAGGGACACCAACAAAACTGTTTTCCAAGTACATAACTTGAGAGGCTAAATGGCTGTCTCAAAGGGAGGTAATGTGAGTTTTTCCAGCTCAAAATTTAGGTCCCAGGATGGAGGAATAGGCATATGACAAGGTCTGATATGGAGAACCCCTTTTAAAAAGTTTTATGTCTAGCCTGGATGCCAATGGGGGTAGTAAAGGGAGACAAGCAGAGATGGCTGTAAAATGCACTTTTACAGAAGAATATGCCAGTCCAGAATGTAGCAGCTCACATAAATAAGAAAGGACCATAGGTACTGGGGGTAAGTAATGGGTGGTGCTTATCCCCGAGACATACACCTGGAGAATCATTCATTTAAATAAGTACTTTCTCCTGGTAATAGGTTTCCTGGCCTCCTGCACAACACAGAGTACATCCTCTGAATACAGGTGTCTAAAGGGGATCAAAATTCTATCACCCATATGGTCAGTTTGCAGTTGAGCTCCCTGTGGGTGAATGTGGGATCCCCTGTCTTGTGTGAGTAGGTTGAATCGGTGAGGTAACCTATGGTGATTGCCCATGGCTAACAGAAATAGTAGGGGAAACCAATGCTGTCTGCGCCAAAAGGGGGTCACCAGCAGGATTTTTGGCTTGTCCCTCTGAATCTTCAGAAGGACTTTGTGAATCAGTGTGAAGGGGTAGGGAGGCATAAAGGAACATCCTCTCCCATGAAAAAGAGAAGGTGTCTACCTTCCAAGCTTGTGGATGCGGAGTTCTCATGCAAGAGGGGCATCTGTCTGTTCTTTGAGGAGGCAAACAGATCTGCCCGTGGAATACCCCACCTGTGAATGAAATCCAAAAACAATTCCCTGTGAAGCTTCCACTTGAGTGTGTGCTTTGGTTCTGCTGAGAGTGTCTGCCATCACACTCTCTGCTGAGGGAATGTATACAGCCTGCAGGTTTATGTGAAGGTTTGCCTCTAGGGACCAAATTTGAATAGTCAAGGTGCAGAGCGGATAAGACCTTGTCCCTCCCTGCTTGTTGACATACCACAGAACAGTCATATTGTCTGCGATTACCTACAAAGGTGCCTGGCAACAGGATCTCTTGGAAGGCCTGCAGTGCCAAGAGAAGGGCCCTCAGTTCCTTTATGTTGATGTGGTCCCTTTTTTCTATCTGGACAACTCTCCCTGGACTTTGTTCTGACTGTTGTTGCTGTACAGGATGGCTCCCCAACTCGTATCTGATGCATCTGGGGAAAGGTGTTGCGTGGAAGGAGGAATTAGCAGGGGGTACCCCTTGATTGAGGGTAATGTTGGAGATGCACCATAACCGCTCCTTTTTCAGGCATGGGAGAATACAGAGTGCAAGATCCAGAGGATGTGCATGTTGGTTCCATAAATTCCTCAAAACCCATTGGATTTTCCTCATATGTAGCCTGGCCAGGGGAAGCATGGGAATCAAGGGACCCATGTGGCCCAGGACTCTCAAACACTCCCTGGCTGAGATGGCTGGGAGAGGAAGGAGACACTGGAAGTAGTGGGTGAGGGTTTCCACCTTCTAGCAGGGGATAAAGGCCGACATGTCTGTCCTTATCCTGCACCCCAAGAATACCAGGTCTTGACTTGGTGTCATTTGGGATTTTTGTAGATTCACTGCGAAACCTAGGTCCTCCAAGATTCTGGCCACCATGTCTAAGTGATGGGACAGGCAGTGATGGTTCTGGTGCAAGGTTAGTAGGTCTTCTAGGTAGGGGTAAATTTGAATCCCCTGCATTCTGCAATGGGCAATAACCAGGGCTGGACACTTTGCACTGTACAGAGCCCAAACAGCAATGCAGAAAACGGAAAATGCAGGAATTTCTTGTAGCTTGGGTGAATGGGGATGTGGAGTTAAGCATCCTTCAAATCCAAGGATGCCAAAAAGGCTCGGTGAGGGATAAGAGGTAAGAGATTCTATAAGGTGAGCATTTTTAAGGTAGGCACCTTGAGATATTGATTGAGCAGGGACAAGTCAAGAATTGGTCTCCAAGGACCATCTTTTCTTGGGACTATAAACATTCTGAAATAAAAGCCCTTGGCTGTCTGATCCCAAGGGACATGTTCTATTGTGCCCTGAGATAGGAGCTGATCCAGAATTGCTGGAAAAAGGTGGAGCTGATTTGACATAGGTTGAGGAGTCCCCTGGAAGGGTGGAACTGCCCACCAAGTCATGAAGTAACCGTTTTTTTATGACAGAAAGGACCCAATTCTTTAAAGTGACTTTCTGCCAGGAGGGAAGGGATAAGGTTAGATGGAGGGACAGGGGGTAGATCTGGGTAAGAAATTTGAGTCACAGTGGAAGAGCTCTGTCAGGGTCAGGCTGTCTCCAAAAGGAAGTAGGAGTTGAGGTGGAGGGTCTAGGGATGGTTTGTTTCCTGTAGTGCCTCTATCCCTTAGACTGGGCTGCAGCAGAGTGGGAGGACTGCTTCCTTACAAAACTGGTCTTTTGTGGGCAGTTCCTGTGGTATCTAGGAATGGACAAGTAAGACAAGCAAATGTTTCAAATTTTGCAGATCTTTGCCCTTTTCCTGGAGGACTTTAAGCAGCTCAGCTGAAGCAGTACCAAAGAGAACTTTATTATCCAGAGGTGCATCGTGCAATTTGGTGTGTACATCCAAGGGTAGAGGCTGCAGTCTAAACCAGGAAAACCTCCTGAGGATAAAGGCAGATACTCCAGACTAAGAAGATGCTTCTACAGCATCATAGCTGTACTTGATTGAATGCCTGGTCACCTGAGAGACCGTAGAGAGTAGGGCAGTTAGCAGAGACTTGCTAGGAGAATCTGCTACCTCAGACATTAGGCCAGTAGCCTTAGACAATAAATCTAGGACAAATTTAGCCATGTGGGTTTGATAATTAACAGCTCTGATGGCTAGGGTGAAGAAGTGTAAATTTTCTTCCCCAGTCTGTCCATGAACTTGCTATCTTTATCTGTTGGGAACAAAGTAGAGGGCAACTGTCTGGAGGATTTGTCTGCTGACACAACAATGACTGCAGGGTTTGCAGGGGGATTTTTGAACAGGAACTGTGCCTGTTGATGGACCTTGTAAAATCTATTATGTTGTTTAGAAGCAAGACGCTGAGAGTCTGGGTTCTGAAAGGCATCCTGGAAAGCTGGATGCAAACAGGGAACTGCAGATGGACAAGGTTGTTCCATCTACAGGAGTTCAAAATACCTCTTTTTTGTCTTGGACATATCAGAAACCTCACATTTAAAATGCTGTCTCATTAAGGTAATGGTATCTCCAAAGGAAAATTCTTCCCCAGGAGACCCAGGACTAAGGGAGTCTTCTTCAGGGGTAGCAAAGTCCTTGGGGGAACTCAATTTGGGAACAATAAGTCAGGGATTCATCTGAGGAAGAGGTTTCTTCCTTAGAGTCTTCCAGACGCTGCACATGAGTTAGAAATGGCTAGGGCACCTGAGACTGAATGGCCTGGAAGACTCTGAACAAGTTCTGAGAAAAAACTTCTCATCCTGATGTAGATTCTGCAGTTCTGTGCTTTTCTTTTTGTTTCTTTTTTTAAAGAAATAGGAGAAGTAGTTTGTTTGGGAGCCGAAGGGGTGGAATACAAGGCCTTAGTAGGCCCATCCGATGCCATGAGCCGTGGTTCCCCATCACCATCAGGGCCTGATCGTAGACTAACCTCAGTGGACATGCTCTGGATTTCCACTAAACTGGCTTCCACACGGATCCCAGTTCCAGCAGTAAAACCAAAACCAGATAAGACTGTGGACAATCATCCGCCTCCACAGTCAAACCAAACTCCTGAGGTGCAGTATAAGCATTAGGCTTAACTTTTTTGGCCTTCTGAGGTGGCTCCTCAGAAGTACCTACCCTGCCCTTCATACCTGACGCCAAATGTCGGAGGCTTTGACTTTCTAAGTATAAATTTAAAGCAGCCAGACGGCTTTTTAAGGTTTTGGGAATAAAGGACTGGCAGATGTCAAGACTTGTAGTCGTGGCCCACCCCTAAGCAAAACAAACACTTGTCATGCATGTCCTTATGTGGAATCTGTGTTCCACAAACACACTTTCCCTTCCTAGCTGACATGTACGGCTGGAATGCAAGAAAAGAAAGTATGATCAAAAATCCCAAAAGCGTACTTAGCTGGAATGTGGACAGCCAAAAGCAAACAAACCACCAGATTCCACGAGCTGGTGATTGGAAGTCTGTAGTTCACTGCGGCAGAAAAGTTCTGAGTTTGGTACATGCAGACATCGCATATATAGCTGATGTAGGTTTATGGCTCTGACATGCAACGTCGCACATACCCTTATCCAGAGACTTTGGTATACTGGCCGGATGACCAGTGCTGCAGGCAGCAACCTCCTTACTGTTATGAATACTGCACCATGAGAATAGAAGGACATTAAGCCAGTTAATTAATCAGAGTCCTGACAGTGATCTACATTGATTTTTTTGATGCTTTAAGTTTCTTTCTTCCAGCAGATTTCAGTTCCCGGTCACATGAGTGAGTTCACTATGCACAGGTTCATAGGATGATACTAGGCTTTTGGCCCGAAGGCTCTTACAAGCCTGGCCAAGAAATTTGCCCATGTTCCCACAAAGTCATCACCTGTTTCCACAGTTAAAAGAAATTACAGATAAAATACTGGATATTTTCAGGGATAGTTGCTAGAGTTATTGTGGTGTAAAGAAAAGGTATAGAATGAATATGACTGTCGATACTTACACTAACAAGTAAAGCTCTATTTAAACAAAATCCTCTGCTCACTTACTCTAAGCATCTCTTGCAGCAGTTCTGGCATAATGCATTATACTTATATAAACTCTTAACAGTATTCAAGTAAAAGGAACAACTAAGACTTGCAGTAAAATAGAGAGATCTATACATACAGATACAATTAGGAAGCTTAAATATGCTATGCAAAAAAAACTACAGCTATATGTAATTAAGCTTACTCTTTTATCCAGCAACAACTAAGGGGAGACGAATACACTTAGAGCTTGTGTGTCAGATTTTGGATGGGTGTAAATAAAAAGAAACTGCTTGATATTGTCCCCGGTAGTGTGCTCTACAAATTAATAAGCCAGTACATTAATCAGAGTCTCGACCATGACCTACATTGATTTTTTGATGCTTTAGGTTTCTTTCTTCTAGCACTTTACAGTTCCGGGTCACTTGAGTGGGTTCACAGAGTGCAATTAAATGAAATTACAGCTGAAATACTGGATAGTTTCAAGGATATTTGCTATAGTTAGTGTAATGGGAAGCACACAAGACCAGCAAAGAGAAAATCAGTATCTGGTTGTTCTTTTTCAATTATTTCAGATATTCAGCTGAATAACCATCCTGAAAACCTTTCTTTATCAAATTTACATGTTCAGTTTCTTACAAGTGTCTCCTGTCTCCTGTAACATAACTATTTGCACTCTACATTTTTAATATAGTTCTCTCTTCTTTTTTGTATTTATCTGGGAGATCACTGATATTTAAATACATTACAGATAGCCTCATTGTATTAAAAATTATTCCCACCTTTTATGTACAACACCTTTTTTGTTAAACTCTAGTTCCAACGTTTGTGTTACATGCATAACTGTTTGTCAGGTTGAACTTTTAGATAGCTGTTTCTTGTCATACCCATTTGAGTCTATGCCACATCTTACAAAACTTTGTTTTATTGAAAGCCCTCAAAAAAACCCCTAAAACTTACTAATTTAATACTAGCATACAAAATTATATACCTCTTCAAATATGTTCCTGTTAGGAGGGTAAAACTTATGTCCCAAACTGACAGCGACACTCGGAGATGAGTTAACCTAAAAGAAAGGTTATTCATGCTAAGACACATGGTGCAGCCTGTGCTTCTACTTAGTGCCAGCTGATTTTGTCTTATCTTTATAGATCTCCCAGCTGGGAAAACCCCCAAAAGCTTTTTTGCATTCAGTCTGAGATCATGAATGATACACCAGTCATTGGTCTGCATGAGACCTTCCTGGAGTATACGGACATCATTTGGGGATTCAATGATTGCACCTAGTTTGCAGTCGTTTGTATACTTAGTCAGTCACAACCCTTTAAGTTTGACCTGAACTTCTGAGAAGTATATACCAAACAGTAAGGGGCCCAGCACTAACCCCTGTGGCACCCCGTTGGTAACAGGTCTGTAGGTTGATGTGGAGTCGCCCATTTTGATAGTGTGAGACTGGTTTGTGAGCCAGCTGGCAACCCATCTTACAACAAAGGGGCTTACATTCAGTTTGCCAAGTTTATTGGTAATGCCTGAATGCAAAACTGTGTCGAAAGCCTTTGACAAGTCAAGATATGCTGTGTGCACAGATTTCCCCTCATCAATGGCCTTGGTCACACCTTCAAAGAACAAATCCACCAGATTTAACAGGCAGAATCTGCCCTTCACAAAGCCAAATTGGGTAGGATCCAGGGTTTGGAGGTCACCTATGTCTATTTATGAGGTCCATAATGATGCATTCCATGGCCTTGCAGATGAGGCTGGTCAGGCTTATGGGACTGTAATTCCCTGGGTCTGTTGCTAAGCCACTTTTGTGGAGGGGAACTGTAGCTGTTCTCCATTCCGCAGGAACAAGGCCTGTGGTTAGGCTAGGACTGAAAAGAGTACTTATTGGTGATACTACTTTATGTTTTAGCCGGTTTAGAAGACAGCCTAGGATGTCATCTGGTCCCATAGAGACTGTGTTCTTTGCCTTGGTCAGGGCTGTGAGGATATGTTCTTCAGATATGTCAGGTGGGGGGAAGTTTGGGGGAGGGTTTGTTGTAAGTTAGGAGATAAGGGAGTGAAATTATCGCCAGACCTATTCGCTAGCAGGTTTGCTATCTCATTGGGGTCAGTGTGTGTGATACAGTTGGCCACCAGTTCTGCAGAAGCTTAGGTCCTACCCTTTAGGTTATGTATGTAGATGTAAAAGGTCTTATAGTTATGCTTGGCAGTACTTGTTAGGTTTCTCTCAAAGGAGCTCTTAGAGGATTTGACAAGTTGTCTTATTTAATAACAAAAATGAAGAATATGACCACCAAAGCTGTAATGGAAACACTTTTAATAACTGGTAAGTGCTTTCATATAACACTTCATCAGTCTATGACAAACAAAAAATCATTTAAAAACACAGCCAAAATCAGCTATTAAACCAATTAGCCTACAAGAATAATTATTTTAAAGACCCAGATGCAATTTAATCAATGAAGTAACCTCCTGGTTTTAAATAAGGTTTTAAAGAAATACTGTCATTCAACTCATAACCTTTATCTGCCTGTAGCAGTATAATCCATTTTATTCCTCACATTCTACCTTATTAATCATACTACCCCCTAATATTCTCATATAAGAGAGTTAACACCATAAACTCGAAGGAATGGCCTTCATTAGTTTTTATATGCTTTTTAATGCATTAATGGAGACATCCCTCCTTATATCACCTACATGCTCAAGCACTTTGTCCTTGAACTTTCTACTAGTCATCAATGGTGGGCTATTGTGAGCTGAAGTCATCAACAGTTCATATTCTTGTAGCTGTTGTAGAAATTTGTAGAAAGTTCAATGAAGACCGACAGTACAATAGTATATGGAGTGTGATGCACATGTGTATTTTGTGGGGCAATGTAATGGGGAAGTGTGAATCAGAGCTACATGTACACATGCTGCCTGCACAGAGTTGGGCATTCTGGTATGAGTGCAGTGTGCTTGATGAAATGATAGTGGATTTTCCTGAGCTGAGATCATCAACTATGTTAAGCCAAAGCAGTTTCATGGATAGGTTGGAAAAATGCTACGGCTCACCACCACAATGTGTGTGTGTGTCTATGTGCATTTATCGTGGATGGTGTAATCCTGAACAACGGAGTGGAGCTGGGCTGACACCTGCCCTATTGGGCAGGCTTCTGGTGTCAGTACAGTGGGCTACAGCAACTTTTGGGTACCCTGCCTTGATATCCTTAGTAAATGTGGTCCCCCAGAGCTGTTGTACCACTGCTTTGTGGAGAAGTAGGCATGGTTCATAGGTGTGTGTGTGTGTGTGTGTGTGTGTGTGTGTGTGCGCGCGTGCGTGCGTTTTTACTTTGGATGGTGTAGCAGACAGTGATGGAGCAGAGATTGAATGACAACTAACATGGAGGAGCTTCTGATGTCAGTGCAGCAGGCTTGACAAAACTGTGGTCCCCTTTAGCAGTTGAAGCGTTGCTTTTGTGTTTAAGTGGGCAAAAGCCCATGGTTACCTGGCACAGTATGGGTATATCGGACTCCCTGTGGGTATGTTGGGTAGATAACACGTTTATAGGTAGATACTAGGCTATCGGCCCAAGGGCCTAAGTAAGCCTAGCCAACAAGGTTTCCTGGCTTAAGCCACCCAAGAAAGTTAATTTCCTGTGCCCCTGTCGAGCAGAGCCACAGAAGTGATCCCCGGAGTGTATTTCCTATTTTCCATCCACTCATCAAGATTTTTCTTGAAGAGTGCTAATGAGGAACTTTGCTTGACATAGATGGGTAGCTTGTTCCAGAGTATATGTAATGGAGAAATGTGTTTTGTTAGACTAGACATAATGAAGGCAAGTTACCACTTGTTTTGATAATGTCTAGCTGGTACGCCATAAAATGCCCATATTTCTCACTAGATGGCATATCTTTTCACCTTTACGATATAGAGATTGTGGTAGCATATGTGGGAAAGGGCTGTGGGACTGCAGTGTATGCTGCAGAATGTGCAGTTGTACATTTACTCATGAATGTAACAAAGTTATATATAGCATGCGGTGTATGTGTGTGGGTACTTATGTCTTGTACATGTGTGGGTGCTGTCAATGCTGTGTGTGGTGTCATTATTCATTTGCATGGTTAATAGTGCACTGAGGTGTTTGGTTTAGACCATGAACATTGCAACTGAGACTGTACAGAGATGCATAATGGTTAATTTTGGGTGGCACATTATAGTGCATGTGTGAGTGTGTATGCTCACATGCAGTAATTGTTGTAACAGAAAAGAACACAGAAGTGTGGAACACCAGCAGAGGGACACCTACCTGATGCCTATCTAATGTCTTGTTTGCCAGCTGATGCAAGCAGCAAGTTCTTACTACTACAGGTGTGTGTGGTTACAACCTGACAACTGAATTGACCACTATGTCTGACTTACAAATAGTAACCAACTAAAATTTGAAAAAGAGCACAGCTCTGCGTGGGAGAATTATGAGCACTTTGGAATAATCATAATTCATTGAGGAAAAAATTTAACAGAATTACAACAAAATCCCCTGAAACTGTTGCTATGTCATCTGCAGATTGCTTAAAGATAACTATGGTATAAAACACAAAGGTTATGCCAATCACTTTTTTTTAAGGAACTGTCAAAATTCTTGGGTAGCAGTGAATAGAAAAGGATGTAGCAGTATAGTACTTTAACTCAGAAAAGTGTGCACGTTGCTAGGGGCAGTGACAGTATGCATTATACTGTGCTTACAGAGAAATACATACAGTAACATCAGAAAATGCACAGTAGAAATTTCACTTACCGTGCATACTAAAGCAATAGTAAGGATAAATAGAAGGCAACATCAGTGGCCTTTCTGAGCGGTGACAAGATTGACAACTGCATTATAAGAGCATTTGTTTGCAGACAAACAGCTGTGAGTAGCCAATATGAATTCTAACAAACAGAGCAGAAGTTTCTGGAATATTTAACTCCTGCATGTTAAGGATTGATAAACATTTTGTAATATTATTTACTGCGAAAGTGCTAGTGAGGGAACACTTTTACTGGCACACCACACAGACAGTTCTGTCTGATGTCTGTTGTAATGCATAGGTGACTGACTAAACCTTGCAGGGCAGGAAATGTGATACTGTGGTTTACTGAGGGAGGGAAAATGTGAGGTGCAACTTGAGGAAGAACTGAACCACACAAAAGCATATCTCCCAAAAAAGTCTTATCTCGGCAATGAGTTGATATTTCTGGATGCTTTTTTCATAGAATGTGTAACACATCAGTAGGAAAAACATTTGTAAGAGGCAATGCAGAACATTGAGTGATACTAGTACAGAGGACTCCAAAAATTCACACTGCTTCTCTGTTCTTCCATTCTAAGTGAATGGAACTGACATGTGACAGCCCAGCCATGGACATTATAATTTCAACAACTGCTGCACTATGGGGAAGATTTAGCTTTAGAGGAAAGCATGCTCTGATCAGGATATCTGCCCCCTGAAGGACAGTGAGGGTTACAAATACAAGAAAATTAGTAGTGACTACTACTTTCTGATGAATACAGTAGAAATTCAAGAAAAGATAACAGTTTTTTTTTTATTATTTTTTTCCCATAGTGGTCCTTTAAGGCTTTAATAATTAATAGCTGATACGGCTTAAAGTACACTAATGTAACAAGTCATGCTGCTAAAAGCCACTGAAACTACACAATTTGTCACTACCAATGATACAGTAATGGAGTGCCCAATTCCTCAATGTAACGCTACAATGTTTAATCACTTACTAAATTAAATGCAACATGCAAGCAGGGTTTGGTCTACTTGTATTATTCCCACTTATCACTATGGTACCTTAAGGAATGTATTCCAATAACTATTTAATGAAGGTCAGGTTTAGGAAGGCAATATTGTACCATGCACTTCTTTATGACAGAAGCCCCATCTCAAGCTCAAACTGCAAATGAAGGTAAAGTTAAGGGTAGACAAAGGTAAGCTACTGGGTAAGTGGGAATAGAAATAGCTTTTGGGAAGTATGCAGCATCATATAACTCTGTTTTTAAGCTGTTAATCATGATCATATAGAGCATGCACATGATCACTAGTCTACTGGGCAGCTGATACTGCAAGAAGAGCAAACCAACGTCTGAAGTGTCAACATGGTATGTCAGGGGACATGAGATTGCAGAGCTCACCATACTAAAATTATTAAAGTAAAGTGAATACATAATTAACCAGATTGGTTCCACTGCACACAGGGATAAACCCAGATTATGTACAATCAAGCTCATGGTATTGCAGCAACAAGTCAGGGAGGTGTGGGTGAAGAGCCGAAGCAAACCTGACCATACTGGAGTGAGATTACCTAACCTGCTAGACTTGTGGGCCCTAGCAGATAACTGGAGGAAAGCAACACCCAATGGGTCATTCTGCATTCAATGGACTGTTAAACATTTGGTGTGGTTGGAGAAATGCATGTGTGAAAGTACAGATGTGCCAACTGGCTCATCACTGTAACCCCTGTTTCTGTAGTGTGTGTGTGTGTGTGTGTGTGTGTGTGTGTGTGTGTGTGTGTGTGTGTGTGTGTGTGTGTGTGCGCGCGCGCGTGTGTCTGGTGACACTGGGGTAATGGGAGATTAGGGACCTTAAGCTGAAAACTCCAATGGCTACCTGACTGACTGTCATGGAGGCCAAAGACATCAGAAGCTTGGTAGGGAAAGGGGTCAAAAAGGAGGGGGGGGGGTGTAATTAGCCAGTGGTGGCCATCAGATTATTATGATCAGGCATACCTACAGAGAAGGAATCCTCACAAGACAGACAAAAATTGGAAGTTCCTACAATGAGTTTGGGTTGGCCCAGGTTAAAGGTGCTGAGTTTAATTGTCTGACCTCAAAATATGTGAAGAAGCCAGATTTACTGGAAAGATGACAAAAGATCTACAATTTTTGTACCTGCTGCCCAGCTAGTACTTCAGATGTGCTTACAAGGCATTATCTTATTGGACAGAAAATTGGGTTAAACAATTTCAGTTAGTATCTGGAGGCATTGGGGGGGGGGGGTTTACCTTGACTGCATGCATCTTTTACTCTTCTGTGGTGATCTGGCAAACACCAGGAATGGAGTTTTTCCCCCAAAAGTGAGAGGTGTTGTCTGCAGTCATCGTCATGAACTTATATGCCTGACTATTAGGCGCAGATGGCACTCGCTGTCCTCAGTTTTATATGCTGTGGATCCCTGATCCTCATCATGAAGAGTAGCCACCCCTACATCCTTAAATGGGGACTAGCTAAAGAGTTCAGCCACCAGTTCGGTTTTCCTTCATGCCCAACATGGTGTGCCCAATCCTTGGATTTGCAACTGACAATAATGGATTAATAACTGTAAGGCTGCAGGCTTTTTCCCCCGACTGTCTCTCTGCTTACTTCTTAAGTACTGGAGAGAAGGTATTAAATGAAGCCTAGTCATTTATTAATGAGAAAAAAAGCTTCGCAATCACAGCAGGCATAATTTGTCAATAATAGTTATAGGCTAGGTCTCAAAAGATGGGCTCGTGCATACAAGAGGGAGAAGACTGGGCTGTCAAATGGTGACTAAGAATAAAGTAAGACAGCTGCAGTAAGGGTCCTTGCTTGTTCTTTGACATCTGGGCCCCATTCAAATCCACCATATAATCAGGAAGGTGTGTGTAGGGAGGAGGGGAAGAGTATGGATGCTGGATGTTTGCTTTTCCCACTGAATATTTGGGCAATGATTCTCCAGCAAGAGCCGGGTAATTGTTAAGCAGGTGAACTTCCACTGCAGATGTGCATTCTGCTGTCAGCAGACTTGTAGGACACACAGGAAGAAGTTATTGAAAGAAGTCTTGCAGCTATTTGAGGATGTTAGAAGGGTCAGGTGGGAGACCGACAGCACTCTCTTAGGATAAAGTCCCACATACCATAAAATGTGTGGAGACTAAATCTTCCCACAGCTACCCTTGTATCCCAGTGCAGAGGGAGGAAGTACATAGAAAGATAACCCTCTTTTTCTGGAAAGAACTATCAATTTTAGTTCCATAAAACAACTCTCTAATCTGAAATACCTCACCAATGGTAAAACTCACGGCTACAGGCATTCCTGTAACTTTGTGGCTGTGTTTACATAATATCTGAAGAGAAAATCATAACTAGCCAGTGATGACCTTTCATGATCGCTAACTAGTTCCCTCCTTAGGCAATTACTGTCTAGGGGTATTAAGGCACCCAGTGAATGGACCATCTGCAAATTATACAAGTACTGCATTCAGGCTTATCTACATGGCACTATGCTTAAAAAAAATTACATTTGGACTGCAAAGGCTTCCTTTCAAGTGGCACATCACTTCAAGCAAAAAATAATCTACAAAACTCTCTGGGCAAAGCTAGCCTGAGAAACAATATAGCATGGCATATTCCTGGATAACCCACTTTGCTGCTGTGTGAATTTGGGATTTTTTTTTTTTTTTTTTTTAAAGTATTTAAATACTTCCTTTTCAGAAGATTTTCAGCGTAGTAGGCCCACTGTCAACCGCCTGTGCCTTTGCAAAACTAATACCCATCAATACAGGGGTTGAAATCTAGTTTTAATGCAATGTTTAACATTATTAATTTACATTTTCTGCTGTACTCAATGAAGTGTGAAACTTTTTTTTGGTAACCAAAGACTGCTGAGCGAACTCCATTAACCTGGTCTCTCTACCCATGGAAATGTAGCTTTTTTTATCCCACAGTACTTCTAAATTACCTCTATTCACTTAAATGGAGTTCAACATCTCAATGCAGGTAAGGTCATATAGAGATCGTTAATAACGTGTACTTTAATTGCACTGTATTAAATTAACCTTATGAAGTGGCGGCTAAAGATTTTATGACTGGGATAATAGCACACATTTAAACAAATAAGCATAATCACAGAGAATACCGAAGCACTTGAATGTAAAGCAACCACCAGATTTTGATATGCTAAAACCACCTTATAAGTCCCTGCATAATGTCACGAAATAGTCACCAGCAGATGCATTAGAACATACTGACGTCATTTACATTCTTCAAAATTAACGACACAGCATTAACTTGGTGCTACTTAAAAACAAATGTCATTTGGGCTGGAACACAGGCTGCTGATAACCTGAATGAGTATTTTTGATGGCTTTCAGGTCTAGAACACAGGTTTAGGAAGGCTTATGAACTTAAGATGCAAAACCATCACAAAATGAACAGCCAAACAAGTATAAACTTAAAAATCCAACAAATGGCTACATAGCAATATCAGTTAACAGATTTGTATCTGAAATACCACAAGCTCCAACACAAGAAACAAAAAGCTTTTGCTTCCAAGGCTGCTTAAACTACAGTGCTTCCAAAAATGGACAATCTTACTGTTTGTAGATCTTGCACAGAAATGCATTTGCAGAAAAAGGTACAACACACAGAAGGATCTTTTTCTCATTTACCTGTGAAGGAAAATATAAAAAATTAGTTTTCCTCAATTTGTACATCACAGTGCTATAATTTATTTATAGGTACAGAGTAACAATGAAAGAGAAAATACAGTATACTTTTATTTTGCAAGGTTAGCTTCATAAGCAAAATAGTGCACACCTCAAAAGAATGAGCCACATTTTTACCAGCCATTACGTATGCAACAAATGAACGGTCTCCACTTCTTCTCTTAAGACTTATTAGATGTCAACATGCTCAGAGTGCAAATGTTCTAGTTGCACTGAAGCAGAAAGAGCTACACTTGAGCTTTGCTATATACAAGATAATTTTAGCAGGAAAACCTAACCTCAAGCTCAATTTCATCTTGTAGTATTATCTTGTGTTGTATCAACATATGGTCAAATCTTGCAATTATGACTGAGAGCTGCCACCCAAGACGATACACAATGTCAGCTCACAGCACTTAATAGAACAGCGGTCCTGAACTGGGGATAAAGTAAATAAACTAAACAAGATCTTCTTATAATATGAATCATCAGATGCCATCATAGGCTTGACTCCACAGCTAAAAGGACTTGCTTCCAATTGCACCCCAGAAGGATGCAACTATGAGGCCAATTTATTAAACGCACGTGACAAGCACAGACAGAAGCAAGAAGTTTATGCAGACTGCCCAACTTGGGATGATGGAAATGGCAAGGATCTACTGCAGCAGCATTATCTGATGAAGGCCAAAAATGCAGCTATTTATGCATAGGGAGCCAAAGGAACACAAGCAGAGTATGACTTGTGTGCAGAAATCTCCAGCTCTATGGGCCTCGGATTGCTGCACCACACTTGCCAGTCATCACAAGAGACGGATTTAGGTGCTGAAAGAAAATAGCCACTCTTCACACGCTAATGCATGTCCCCCCGGTTTGCATTCTGCTCTATCTGGCAACTTCAGATGGTTTAGGAATGCAAAGGAACAAAAACAGCAACATGGAAATTAGAGACTTCACTACTGCAAAGGGATGGCTGCCCTAACAAATGTGTGTAAAAATTAGATACAGTCATCCAACATAATAATTGCACCAATATATGATTAAACAAAACTGTGAAAATGTGCCTGCAATGCAGACCAGCAGGACATATGCAAATCCATACCACAGGAGCACTTTCACAGAACTTCACTGAACCAGTCATTCACTGCAATTTACAGAGAAAAAAAACTTCACTGTAAGATCTGCCTCAGGCTCAGATTGTGGGAGAGAAGTCATAACTGTTGGGTAGGACATTTAAACGGAGGCACTAGACAATAAAAAAAATTCAAATCTATACATTGTGCTCTTTGTTGTGTTATTTTAGTACTTTTCTTTCTCTAGGTCAAACACATTTGCAATGCACTTTTCATTTAAAAAAGGTGGGATTTTTAGCATTTAATTATTAAGCAACTTACAAATTACTAACTCCCTCAACATAGGCAAACCAAACTTTAGGGCATTTTTCTTTGCGTTTCCCACTTTTCTTCACTGTCCATTTATAGCCGCAGCCTCTCCAACTGCTGTGTTGTTCAGTGGTCCCACTGTTGACAAGGTCTTTCCTGTTCTGGGAGAGATATCATCAGTTAAGGGGAATTTGATCAACAGTGTAGGAAGAAAGTAAAAGGCAGAAGCAGTGAGATATGGGCCGATCCTATATCAGGCTTCTGCTACTTTGGAATCTGATTAACAGAGATGTGGGAAGATGAAATCCCTATCTAGAGGTAGAAGGAAACCCATCTCATATGACCTTATGTTGGGCTGCTCCTATTTTACTGCATGGACCTACACTGTGGGCAAAGCACAGCACTGCCACCTGCAGCCAAGCAGTAACCTCTAGGGAGCATAGCTAGTGGTCACTCATTACTGGATATTCCCACACCCTACTCCCCTCCACCCAAGACGGCAACTAAGTTTGGCCACATCATTCCCTGCACCCCACTCCACAGCTGAAAATCTTACTCTTTAGGTAACTAACTAAAGCTGGCACAGTCAAGTGTCCCACTTATGTGACAAAAGAAATCAGCACATGTGATCTAGTTTAACCGGAACTTGTAATACATACCACTACTTAATGATTGCATTCTGTGCAAAAATACATATGAATTCCCTTTTGAAAGAGTGATCGATAACAGAAATCCTCCTCTGCATGTTTACAGAACTATTTACATTTTCCCACAATGTACACCTTTCTTTGTTCTATCCTACTTCCAAGAAGGGTTAAGGTTTTTTATTGTATGAAGGGACAGACTGCAACAATTGTTTAATTTCTCATCTCATGGCTTTCATTATTACATTTGTGATCATATTTGTGGCAAAGCTTAAAAGAGACACGAGTACTCAAAAATCAGACCAATATGATGGTTTTCTTAAATGATCTGATGACACTCACTGAACACATGCTATTGGTGTTCCTGCACTTGGATTGTGCGCATGTCGGCGGGGGGGGGGGGGGGGGCACATTCCATTGGATCAGCGCCTCAGTCCCAATAAAACCAGGTACCACCTAGAAGGAAAACTCAACACAACTTCAATGATATAAAATTACATACCTACAGATTTCAATTATAGTATGGATTTGACAAGACTTGGTAGGAATGAAACCAAAAGAAAACGGGATGGATTAGCAAGGGAGAGCCCACCTGAAAACTATCCGTTAAGAAACTTGCATATCTTCAAAATATTACTTCAGGGGTCCTCATACAGTAGTTTACAATTTTAGATAAGATAAGCTGATACCACTTTGAATCTACAGCTTTCCTTTAAGAAGCTTCAAAATCCTCTATCATTGTTACTTCATCTCACACAGTGACATCAAAATCAATAATACAACCATGGGTAATAGAATCAAGAGTCACAAAACAAAAAGTCACTGAAGTAGGACTTCTTAGAAGTGCCCTTGTAGATCCAGATTGTGTTTAGCAAATGCTTGTAAAGATGACCAACTATTGATAGCATAAATGTCCGTTGTAAACACATTCCTGAAATATGAAGCAGAAAACAGTCATTCACCAGGTGGGGTGAAAATTAC
The DNA here is from genome assembly GCF_019279795.1 of Protopterus annectens. NCBI lineage: Eukaryota > Metazoa > Chordata > Ceratodontiformes > Protopteridae > Protopterus > Protopterus annectens. The sequence continues at coordinate 1,737,305,339 of NC_056726.1, read as the reverse complement.
AGTTATCTGGCTCTGAGCTGTAAAGGGACAAAGCTTTGACTGCAACCCAGAAAACCCAAGATCAAAAAGAAGCTCAGGGGCTGGAAGAGACTGACGGGATAGGATGGGAATGAGCATTTGGCCACGGCTTAGCCATCCCAGGGGGAGGGAGCAGTGGTTCCATTTGCTTGATCAACATGCAAACAAAGGTTTGCACAGCAGTGGAATGGCCAGGATCAAGAACGTGGGCTTGCTGACCCCAAGCTGGTGAAAACCCTCAAAGCTAGTGTATGGAAGTACACGCAAGCAAAGGGAGGACAATGGATGACCCACAGTGATGTACATGCACACAACCACCAGGGGTGGGGTTAGGGCCTTAGGAGAAACACTGACATTACCAGGGATATCAAAAATCACTCCATAGCTGCCTGGATGATGGCACCTCCAGTTGGCTCCAAGTCCTGTAATGAGCCGTGTCCTGGGGACACCCAGTAGAAGGGAATGAAAGGGCTTTAAATGTATTGGGAATGCCTGATGGACAGCATCTGAGGGAGAAAAAGATACAGAAAAAAAACCTTAAGGATGATCTATGGTAGCTTTCCAGTAGCAATATGTATGTAGCTAGACCAGCCATTTGGAAAGAGTTCATCATGCCACAACAAATAACTCCTTGCTCACACCAAAAGTGACAACTGCGCTGTCTTCCTGATGACAAAGACCCTAAACTATAATAAATGTAAGTGTATGTAGAAGTTACTTTCCCCTGTTCTGTGCTTCAGAAAGTAGTTTCAGAGAAAGCACACTCTCTCCTTTAAATTTGGGCTTTTTGCTGAAGTATGAACAGGCCACAGAAACAAAACCTGACAGAAGGAGCAAATGTCATGACTCATTTAGTCTCCCCATTTGCTACCTAATAAGCGTACTGTGGCTCCCACTCAACAGATTGTGAGTCAGCTACATAACAGACCGATCATATCCTCTTGAAACGGGGTGACAATATTGCATTCTGTAAAATATAGATCATCACAGTGTGGGACTCATGTCAGAACAGGAAATACATGAAATGAGTGCCCTATGAGTACTCAAAGCTCTGCTATGTAGGTAGTACTTCTCACCAATGTAAGGCAATGTGGATTAGCACCACAGAGGCCAGACACACAAAAAAAATACACAGAAGTCAGATGCTTCTGTTAGGTCAAAAATGATCATTACAACTACTTCATTGGTTTGTATTTGTTAGTGAATGGACTGTACCGTGGTTATACTGTAGTCTTTACAAAGCCTGCATTAGTCTAAAAACACTAGACCATAGGCCTCTAGAAAGACTTCTACATGGAAGGATGCAGCCTTTAGGGATTCTCGACTAATGAAATAGGAGCAAGGGAAGACTGCAACATTCTAATTATTTTGGGGGGGGGGGGTCTACATTGAGGAGACCGACCACCACAGTGGCTTTCCAGAGATCAGAAAAGGAACCAGAAATCAACAAAATGTTAATAAAGATAGCTAGTGGTCTAGATATGAAGGATGGATAAGGCCCTAATGAGTCGAGGATATTAATCAAAGCCACAGTTTGGGACAATTTTTAGCTGGGTATTAACATCTATTACTGTCCAAACGGAAGAGCTTGATGAAATATCAAAAATACTGCACAACCAGCTGGTGAACTTTGAGGTGTAAGGCTTGACATTTGACTCGCTTGCAGAAAAATAAAACGTCAATTACTTGAGCAACTGAGTGGGCCACTGAAACATGTGGGCCATCATACTGATCTGTCCCTTACCTGCTAGCTACCTGATTTTCATAAGATCATAAGAGGTTACTAGGCTAATGGCCCTGGGGCCCTTAAAAGCCTAGTCAAGAATTTATCCCCAAGAAATAGCACCTGATGCCCCTGTCAGTGAGGGACACAGGTGGAACCTCTGGGAAAAACCTGTGGTTTCCCATCCACTCATCAAGGTTTCACTTGGAGAGGGTCAGCAACATACTCTGACGTGTGCAGGAAGTCTATTGCAGAGACAGGGCAGCCTCAGAGACAAACCTGTCTCCAGCAGATTTTGTTAATGTTGCATATTAGATTTAGGCCTTTCAAGCGGGTAATGTTTGACAAGTAAGATTTACGGATATGATGCATCTCTAGTAGGGTATGGGTCCGAGACTGCCTTGTAGGCGAGACACAGATCACCTCTGAGCAATCTGTACGATACAGAGTACCATGATGGTGATTTCAGCCTGTCCACATATGATAGGTGTTGGAGGCCATGGATTCTCCTTGCAAAGTATTTCTGTGACCTTTCCAGCTGGTGCAGATGTTTGGAAAGGTACATACCAAATGGGGCATTATACACAACTATTAGCCTAATAAGGAAGGAGTACAGAGAGGTAATAACCTCCTTTTTTCTGGATGCAATCCCTTTACTTATGAGATGATCCAAGTTAAAGGCTTTTCTGACCACTGCTGCTACATGATGGTCGAATGTGAAATTGTTGTCAACCTGTGTACCCAGATCTCTCACCACAGGTTGTGTGCTTAGGGAATTGCCGTTGATGTGGTAATCAGCAGGGTCCATGTTTTTGCATAATGGTATGACAATACATTTTTTGCATTTAACTTAAGGCTATGACTTTAGCACCAGTCATGTGTTGCTGTGAGACCCTCTTGTAGTATGTTATCATCATCAGGGAGTCAAAGACAGCACCCAACTTACAGTCGTCGGCAAACTTGGTCAGCCACAGGCCTTTTGTCTTTGTCTGGATCTATGAGAAGTAGATGCCAAGCAGTAGGGATCAAAGGAGAGATCCCTGGGGAACACCACTAGTGTCAGGTCTGTTGCTGGAGGTATTTTGACCTTGTGGGTCCTATTGGTGAGCCAGATGGCCACCCACCTGATGAGATTGGAATTTATGCCAAGTTGTGTTAGCTTTTCAATGATGCCCAAGTGGGAGAATGTGTCAAAGGCTTTTGCCAAATCAAGGTCACCTGTGTGTACTGACTTTCACTCATCGAGGACGTTGGTGACGGTCTCAGAAAAGTCAACCAGGTTGAACAGGCAAGATATGTCCTTGACTAATCCAAACTGGGTGGGGTCAAGTACTTGGAAATTGTCACCATTTATGAGGTCCATAATATACTCCACAACTTTAAAGATCGGACTTGTCAAGCTAATGGGGTGATAGTTTCCAGGGTCAGTAGTGGCACCACCTTTGTGCAAGGGGATGACAATGGCAGTTCTACACTCTGCTGGAATGAAGCCTTATTTAGGCTGTAGTTGAATAGGGTGTTCAATGACAAAGTTAGTTCTTGCTGGAGATGGTGTAGAATGCAGCCTGGGATACTATCGGGTCCCATGGAAGCTGTGTTGTCAGTCTTGGATAGGGTCTTATCTATGGAGATATGAGAGTGCGGGACAAGTATTGGGGATGCTGAATGGGTCTTTGTGAGGGACAGGGGGGTGAACTTTGCACTGCACCTAAGTCAACAGGATCAGTGTAAGTGGTACCGTTAAATACTAACTTGGAACAAACCTGGGCTTTGTCATGGAGGTTCCTGATGTAACTGAAGAAGGCTTTGTGGTTTCCCTTCGTTTTGGAAGCTAGTTTCAATTCAAAATTGACTTTAGAGGTTTTCACTAGTGATCTAATTTGCTTATTGAGGCTAAGGAGGTAGTTTTTCCAATTCGGAATTTGTGCCTTTTTACCCTTGGACAACAGTTTCTTCCTTTTGTTGTAAAGATTGTTGATAGAGGATGCCCATCAGATAGGTTTGAGTTTCCCTGAGGAGCAGGTTTTAGTTCTGTTGGGTATGGCAGAGTCCATGCAGTTGCACAGGTGCTTGTATACTGCATTGGTATACTGTTCATCATAGTTGTCTGCTTCCTCTGAAGGGGGTGGTGGTGTGAAGCTACTGATACCCTCCCTTACGAGGCTGCAGTCAGCTTTTGAGAATTTTTTAGCCTGGGTATGGCTGGAGGGGGGGGGGGGGTTTGGGATAGAAATTTCAAATCAGACAAACAGGTGATCTGATCTCACCAGTGAAGAACTTGCTATGGGAGCGGTGCAGTGGTCACCCACGTTGGTGAGGACCAAGTCCAGAATGTTACCTCCCCTTGTGGGGGATGGGATGAGCTGGTTTAGTGCGTTAGAACTGATGAAGTCAGGAATGTTGGGTGAGTGCATTAGTAGTTCACCTAGTCTATGGTGGGGTAATTGAACTCACCAAGGATAAGGGTGTTAGGGAGTATCTTGATTGAGTCATGTAGGTCCATGTAGGAGTGGGTGTCCTGAGTCATGAAGGGGGAACTACAGCTGGATATAACTTGGATGGGTGTCTTGCCAACTGTCAGTTGCACTGGGAGTAGTTCTAGTGCGTCATGCAGGCAAACCAGTCTGGGGGTATGCTTGAGTTTAATGAAGATAGAGACTTCACCACCCTTAGTCTTCTCAATGTCATTTTGGGGCCGGAATGTGTGGAATGAGGTATAGCCTTGTAAAGCAAGGGTGCTCTCTGCAGCCTTGAACCAAGTTTCCATGACTGCACAGATGTCGGCATCTTCCAGTGCAAGGAGAACCTTCGGTGAGTGCATTTTTCAGGTTAAGGCTCCTAGCGTTAAGCAGTATGACCTTCAATTTACTTTTTGACAGATCTTTTATGTTGGAAGATTTGTCTTTGGGACATTGCCTAAAAAAGGCACAATGGGGGAAGCAAGAGCCTTGGCTAGAATCCCAGGGGTGACGGATGGAGGTCATCTCTGGCAAAGCATTGAGGCCCATCAACCATGTCATCCCAGGCAGACAGATACTGGTTCCCCTTGGAATGACACCAGAAACTAGGCCAATTGTTGAAGCCAATTATTTTTTGTTGGTACTGTGGTATCATTCTTGGTGAAGGTAGGATGCTGTTTAAGGCTAGGGTCATACCTGCCTAGAACACATACTCGGAGCTCGATAGTGTCTTTTCATATATTCCAGGTTGGTACTTATGTTATTCACACCAACATGGACAATTTCAGAGTCATACGTGTACCTGTTGTGGAGAGACTTAAGTGGGTGCGTGATGTGACTGATTCTGGCACCTGACAGAAAACTAACCATGACCTTCTTGTCGAGCCTGGTGAGAGGGACATCGACATCTCACAACTGAGTCACCAATGACTAATATGTTTGGTTTATTGTTATGCCTTACGGGCTCTGTTGGTTTATTGTTATGCCATATGGGCTGTGCTTGTGAGGCACTGGTGTGTTGTCTTCTATGTGAGATGCGTCTGGTGTTGTGTGTGGAATGTGTGTGTTTTGGAGGTCTCTGCTGTTTAGGGAAGTATTTATTGAGGACCTCTGCATAGATGGGTGTGTGTTGTGCTCGACTATGTGATGTGGATAGTGTGGTGTTTGTGTTGGCAATCTCGTCCTTGTAAGGAGTACTAACTGTGGTGCAACAGAGCATGGATTCCAGGTTACTGATGTAGATGCATTTTTCGTAAGTAGAAGAATTATGTGCTATGAGAAGAGGACTGTCCGTGAACATGAGGCAGTTGCTACACCGTCTCAGTATGCCCATGTCAACCAGGCTGTCAGGAGAAACTGATGGGAATTGTCCAGACATAGTGTTCTGAAAACTTGGGCGGACTTCTGGAGAGAGAGTTTTGATACGGGTTTGTGCACAAGAGTGCAGACCACAAAAGCCTTCTTAAATGTAAAATAACTGGCTTGAAGCCCAAGTGCTAAAATCAAAACTAAGAGGCTTAGAATAACAGACAAATTTAATCAGACTACTAGCAAGCAGTAATAAATGCAGCAATATAAAAGCACTTGAACACTTAAGAGCAAGCAGCAAAGCAAAATAAGGTAATAAAGTAGGAAGAACACAATTACAGTAAAAGCAGTGTTGAGGGAGGAAACAGAAGATAATTCAAGATTAAGAAACAAAGCGGGTAGTCCTTCCCAAATGATCTCACTGTACTCAGTACAGTGAGAAAATGAGATGGGACTGGTAGGAGTGTCCAAAATCAAATTTACAGGGGTGGGGGCAATTTTAAAGTCACCAAGTTTAAGCATATAACACCATTTGGGCAGGAGGGTGGGAAAAACAAAATGCAAAACAGAGACCAGCAATATTCAGTCAAGCAAATAAATGCAATGCAGTTCATAGGTTCATACTAGGCTATCTGCCCTAGGGCATTTATAAGCCAAGCCAGAGTGTGTTTGGCTTTCGCCACCCATTTTAAGTTAATTTTGCTATGCCCTTTTTCGAGGTTAGTATACTGTGCCTCTGTCTAACAGTGACACAGAAGTGATACCCGGGGTAAACCTACGATCTCCCATCCACTCATCAAGATTCCTCTTGAAGAGAGTCAATGAGAGACTCTGCCTAACCTGGACTGGGATTTTATTCGAGTGAAGGGAGCCTCTGGGTTATGAATCTGTCCCTCTAGCATGTCCTATTTATTTCAGTGCTGAGGTTCAAGTCTCTCGAGCGCGTAGCTCGATGGGATTTGGATTTTCTGAGGTGCAGCATGTCCATTAATTCCGGGTTGGACATGGCTTTATACATCAGGCACAGATCGCCTCTGAGCAGGTGGTATGCCACTTAGTAGAGCTGGAGTTTCTTTGACCGGGCAGCATATGGCATCTGTTTTGAGCCCTTTGATCCTCTTGGTGAGGTACTTTTGGGGTCTTTCCAGTTGCTGCAGGTGTCTGGTAAGGTACATCCCAAAAGGGGCATTGTACTCAATTATGGGCCTGATGAGGGATGAGTAAAGAGGCACAATGACCTCCCCTGATCTAGATGTGAATCCCTTCATGATTAGGTGGGCTATATAAAATGTTTTTCTAACCACTTTGGCCACGTGGTTGTCAAATGAGAGATTGCTATCAACTTGGGTCCCCAGGTCTCTAATTACTTCTTCTGTACTTAATGGATTACCACCTATGTGGTAATTTGTGGGCACTTTGTTTTTGCCAAAGGGGATGACTATACACTTTTTGGCGTTTAGATTGAGGCCATGGCTCTGGCACGAGTTGTCTGTTTCTATGAGGCCCTTTTGGAGGATGCTTGTGTCAGCTGGAGAGTCTATTATGGCGCGCAGTTTGCAGTCATCTGCAAACTTGGTCAGCCACAGTCCTTCAGTGTTGGCCTGTACCTCCGAGAAATATATACCGAACAAGAGAGGTCCCAGGACTGAGCCTTGTGGGATGCCACTTGTAACTGGTTTGGAGTCTGACATGGCTCCAGCAATTCTAACCATGTGGGTTCTGTCCTTGAGACAGTTTGCAACCCATCTAGTGACATAGGGGTTTATATTTAAGCTGGTGAGTTTATCTATAATGCCCGAGTGGGGTATTGTATCGAAGGCTTTTGCGAGGTCCAAGTAGGCTGTGTGGACCACCTTCCCCTCGTCAATGGCCTTGGTGACTGTTTCAAAGAAATCAACCAGGTTTAAGAGGCAGGATCTGCCCTTAAAGCCAAACTGGGTAGGATCCAGTGTCTGTAGGTCCCCAATATCTTTATTTATGAGGTCCATGATGATCCTTTCCATAGCTTTGCAGACCAAGCTAGTCAGGCTTATGGGGCGATAGTTTCCAGGATCCGTTGAGGCACCACCTTTGTGGAGAGGGACCACTGTTGCTGTACGCCACTCTTTGGGTACATATCCTGTAGTAAGGCTGAGATTGAACAGTAGTTTTATGTTTGGGTTTAGCTCTTGGTGTTCATGTAGAACGCAGCCCGGGACACTGTCTGGTCCCATTGATGCTGTGTTTTTTGCTTTGGAGAGGGCAGCTCTTACCTGAGCATCTGAGATGTCAGGGGGGCAGCACTCTGCTGGGATAGATATTTGCCCTTTTGGTGGGGGGGAGGGGAGAAGTTTGCGCTGAACCTGTCAGCTAGGATGTTGGCAATGTCTGTGGGTTCAGTGTATTTTTTGTCATTTTGGACCAATTCTGAGCATATCTGGGAATTGCCACCCAGGTTCCTAACATAACTAAAGAAAGCGTTTTGATTATCCTTGGTGTCCTGTGCAATTTTTCTCTCGAAGCTGGCCTTAGACGATTTTATGAGTGCCCGTAGTTTTTTGCTAATACTGATCAGAGATGCCTTCCCTTTTTGGGATTTTGCTCTATCATGTGGGATTTTGCTCTATCATGTAGTAGCTTTCTCCTTCTATTGTATAGTTTGTTTATGGCTGGGGTCCACCAGACAGGACGTCTGCCTTTGGAGGATTGGGTCTTGGTTTTATTTGGGATTGCATGATCCATGCATTCCTGAAGGTGTTCATAGAATGTGTTTATAAAGGATTCTGCGGTCTGGGCCGTATTTTCCACAGGCCCGGGGGCTTTGAAGGATTCCACCTCGGTTTTGAGGAGTGTGAAATTTGCTTTAGAGAAGTTTTTCACTGTGGTTTTCAAGTCAGGGGGTGGAGTCGGGATGTGAATATCCAGTGAGATTAGTTTATGGTCTGATCTTACCAGTGAGGGATACACTTCTGGTCTGGAGCATAGAGTCCCCATGTTGGTGATGATCAGGTCCAGTATGTTTTCCCCTCTTGTGGGAGTGGTAACAAGTTGCTCCATAGCATTTGAGTTTATAAATTCTAGGAACCTTTGGGCTAGGGTGTTGGAGCTAGAGTAATGCTCCCAGTCTATGTTTGGATAGTTGAAGTCGCCCAATATAATGGTGTTTGGAGAGACCTTCATATTTTCCAGTGTTCTCAGGAAGGACGAGTGGGGTTCCTGGGTTTGGGAGGGTGGTCTGTAGCAGGCTATAAACTGGAAGGCAGTTTTACCCACTGTTAGTTGCACATGGATAGTCTCTGATGCTTTGTGCTGTGCCACCAACCTGGAAGTGTGGGTATCTGACTAATATTGATACTCCCCCTCCTTTTGTGGTTCGGTCCAAGTTTTGGGGCCGAAAAGCATGGTATGAGGTATAACCTGGTAGTGCTGGGGTGCTCTCGGGAGCCTTGAACCAGGTTTCTGTTACTGCACAGATATCGATGTTCTCCATGCTAAGGAGAGTTTTGAGTGCGTGCATCTTGAGGTTTAGACTTCTGGCGTTGAGTAGCATTACTCTTAGTTTCTTATCCCTTGTGATACCTATGGAGGTGGGTTTGTCTTTTGAGCCTTGCCTAAAAAAGGCACTATGGGGGTAGCAAGAGCCTTTGCCAATATCCGAAAGCCCAGGGGTGACAGGTGTAAGCCGTCCCTAGCGAAGCATCATGGCTTGTCGAGCATGTCATCCCAGGCTGACAGGCATTGGATCCTCTTTGAATGACACCAATACTTAAGCCAATTGTTGAAATTGATCATCTTGTCTTCATATTGTGGTATCATTCTTGGTGAGGGTAAGATGCTACTCAAGCTCAGGGTCATACCGGCCTGGGCTACATGCTCAGAGAGCTCCTCTATGTCTCTTTTCATGTAGTCAAGGGAGGTACGTCTCTGGTCATTCACACCAGCATGGACAATGATCATCTTGTCTTCATATTGTCGTATCATTCTTGGTGAGGGTAAGATGCTACTCAAGGTCAGAGTCATACTGGCCTGGGCTACATGCTCAGAGAGCTCCTCTATGTCTCTTTTCATGTAGTCAAGGGAGGTACGTCTCTGGTCATTCACACCAGCATGGACAATGACTGAGTCATATTTGTACTTGCCTTGGAGTGACCTGAGTGCTTGTGTTATGTGGCGGATCCTAGCACCTGACAGGCAGCTCACCATGACCTTCTTGTTCAGCCTGGTGAGCGGGATGTCAGTGTGCCTGACGATAGAGTCACCTATTACAAGTGTATCAGGTGTGTTTAGCCTTAAGGGCTGTGACTGTTTGGCACACTGGCTTTGTGAGCTATGTGTTGCACGAGTTTTGTTTTGGGGTAGCGGTTGCTTGGGTGTCTGCTTTGGAGGTCTCTGCTGCTTAGGCAGATTTTTATTTAGAGCCTCCGAGTACGTTTTTGTGTGTTTGGTTTGCTGTCGTGGTAGGTCTATGTGAGACTGGAATTGTAGTGAGTGTGGTTTCCTTCTCCTCCTGACTGGTTTCGCCAGTACTGAGTTGAGAGAGCTTAGCCTCCTCCTGACTGGTTTCGCCAGTACTGAGTTGAGAGAGCTTAGCCTCCAGTATGGCTATATGGTTGCCTCTCTCACATGTGTTGGAATTTGTTGGGAGGAAGAGAGGGTTGTCTGTGTACACGAGGCAGTTGTAACATTGCCTCAAGATTCCCAGATTCACCAGCTGGACCGGAGAGGAGTGACAACTGACCTTTGGACATGCTAGAATAGTATTGGGAATTCCTTTACAATTGAAAATAAAAAGGCCAATGGGGAACAGGGTACTCAAAGGGAGTTTGTGAGGGTGTAGTGCTTTTAATTTTTTAGTGCTGACTTATATAATTGCTTTAGTGAGCAAGTGCCAGGTAACTTAAATGCAATGTTACAGGTAACTTAAATGCAAAAATGACAAACAGTAACTTTCTTTCAAGTGAAACAAGAAAATAAGTACAGTAAGCAATGCAGATATCACTAGGGATCCACAGAAGCGCTGAAAAGCCGCGTTTTAGGTGGAATTAGCGTTTCAGGGAAATAACAAGCAAACAAACAACAAGCATATTTTGTTAAGAAAATGCAGAAGAGGCCAGAAATATTCAGTCAAGCAAATAAATGCAGTACAGTTTTGTTAACACAATGCAGAACAGAGACCACCAATATTCAGTCAAACAAATAAATAAATGCAGTACAGTTTTGAACGATCACTGAAACAGATCAAGTGCAAAAAAGGTATACTTATATCAGCTTTGTTTATCCAGATAGTTTTAGAATCAAACACAGCCTAACACTTGTGCCAGAGTCTCTTAAGAGTATTGAATGACTGGAAAACATGCAAGTCCAGTAAGGGCATTCTCTAAAGTTCCGCAAAAGCCATCCCTCTATCCCCCTTCTGCCACATTTCCTTACTTCAGAGATCAGCCATGGAACCTTCCAAACTTCAGAAACACTTGGAATATTTTTAAGAAAGAACAAAGTATATTTGGTATATATTTCAAAGCAGCACTAATCTAGGTCTGCTGACAGCAGTCTTATTGTTTTACTCTTCACTACATAGTGGGACTTGAACACCATGAAGAGCAATGAAAACAGATTAATGTCTGCTAACTTTCCTTCTAACTGAAGAAAGAATGAGGACTATAAGTAGATCAATAAATATTGGTGGAAGGACTGTGGGGATGAAAGAACCCCTGTAGGACAGCACTGAGGACTTGGACTTGCTGCACTGATCCATGTATTGTTAGTTTGGAGGTTGGCTGCACTGATCCATGTATTGTTAGTCTGGAGGTTGGCTGCACTGATCCATGTATTGTTAGTCTGGAGGTTGGCTGCACTGATCCATGTATTGTTAGTCTGGAGGTTGGCTGCACTGATCCATGTATTGTTAGTCTGGAGGTTGGCTCCAGTTAAAAAGTTAAGTTGTGACGTTAATTTGAGTTACTGGAAATCTTAGGAGAATTTCACTAAGCGTCATCATAAGGTTATTTTTCTAAGGAAGCACTGAAGCTTTCAAGCGTAACCACCTAGCATACCTCTTCTGGTAGAACGCTACAGTACAGAAGGCCAAAGTTTACAATTAAATGTAGAGAAAGAAGGTTCGCTTGTAATGATAGCGAATTAAAACACATGTAGGTCCATAGGTATGTATTAGGCTAGCTGCCCTTGCGGACCATTTTAAGACTAGCCAATTTCCCTGTACCTTGTGCCTGAGGCAAACACCTTAATCATACCAACCCCCAGTCCCACTAAGTGAGTAATTCCGTGCTGCATTTTGAGAAAATGCAAGTAGCCATCATGCAAGATTTATTTACTAACAGTAGGGATCCTCTCCCTACTGTTAGTTCAGGTGTTGTACTCTGCAATAACAGAGGTTGGCAATGGGGTGTAGGCTGAAGTCTTCTGGCTTTATACACGACTCAATCATTCCAACATCATCAGGGCTATACATCTGTAATCGGGCTTCGAAAGCTTGAACTTATTCCTAATGTCTTTATACAGTTATTCTAATAAACAGTGTGAAAAGGTGGATCTAAAGAGGGCACAGATGATACGTTTAGCTTTCTCCCCATCTTTGCTCATTTTTCTTCAATACCAAACAAAGCAAGCTCTTCTAATCATTCATGTAGGCTATGGACTGTTATTACCCAGAACAAAGTGTCTCTATTTAATGCCTTTACAATGAAGAGGTCTTCAGATGAGCATACGATACCTTGCACAGGGTCTTAACACCCTACAAAGAGAAAATAAAACCTCTTTTTCTGGTATCTATCCTCTTTTTATACAACCTACTGCTCCACCAGTTTTGTTTTCCACCATGGTCATTTTATACAAGTACCCGAAGTCCTATTTTGTTCTCTCTCTGTTGTTGCAACAGCTTCCCTCCAACATGTATTATTCTGTTTTTTGCCTCCCATATACATTTTCTACTGAATTTAAGTCACCATGTTTTAGACCAGTTCTCCAAACGTGTCAAGTCTCCTTTCATCTTTTTTTTTCATTCTTTGCTCTGGTCCCCTTCTGAGTATCAAGCCTTCCATGGTTGCTACATCTACCCAGGAGACGGTGGTTTCTTCTTTATCTGCAGTATTTACCTGTGCATATCCACTGATGTCTCTGAGATTGGGCCTGCAACAGGCATTACACAAGCCTGTCAGTCACTCCTCAAGTAACACAATTCTACACACCCTGCTTCCTTAAGAAAAAGGCCTCCACTGGCTCTCTGACCTTGAATGAATCAAAGTATCAACCCCCTTCCAGCCTTTACACCTCTAACACTCCCAACTACTTAGTCAAAGAACTCAAGATTTATCTTGGCATGACCATACTACTCTAAACTCAGTGTTACAAAGACTTCTTGATACTTTAAAAGTTTTTTTCTTTAGCAATTATTTCATTACTTTCTCTGTAAGAGGGATCAAATGGAAAGGTTGACAGGGTTTCTTTTTTGTCTTCCTTTCACTCCTATGGAATGAAATCACTCGACCTTCTAATCTTCAAGAAACTCGCTCCTCCTTCCATGAACTGTTACAAACATGTATCCATTCATTTAATTCTCTGTAAACTGCTTTACCACACTGAAGGTTGTAAGGGAGTTATAGCTGACAAAGAAAGGGTGCAAAGCACAAAACTCATTCCTCCTTTGGAGGCCAGCCCATTTGAGATTGTGTGTATGCACACACAGGCAATTAAAGACCACCAGGTCACCTAATGGCATTAACTTGGCAATAGGATAGGAAACTGAAGTACATGAAAACCCATGAAGACTCAACAAAGAAGGCACCTCAGGGAAAATGACCCAGAAAACCAAGAGACATTAGCCAGTAATACTAACTTCTACACATCTCTTCCACCTTGTTATAAAGATTAGTTGGCAACGTTTGTACTTCTCACATTTTCCAATACCCACTTTACCTCCATGCATGGTTATGTGGGGGGGGGCTAGAGATAACCCCCAGTGTTGGGGCTGCAGCACAGAACCAGTACTGGATGTGATGCTAGTCCAATGCAAGACAAACATGCATGACACCCTGAATGGGAAGCCAAATGATCACAGGATGCACTTTCACCTCGCTTTCACTACTTTTTAACAGTGCACTAACATTACTCTTTTTGTAAGCATTTTTCGTCATTTTCATTCCTTTATTGCCATTCATTTGTTTGTACTGGATATTTTATTCACTGGGACACTACTGAAAAGGAGTAGTCTTTCAACAGGTTAATAAACATGTAAATAAATTTGTTTTGTTTAAATGTACTTGCAAAGTCCCCTACTACTTTAACCAATCTAAAGCATTTTAGAAACCAAGACCAAGAAAATCACCATACAAATCTCTCAAAAAACATTTTAATTAACTATTTGTTTAGTGCTTTTATCCAAATACATTTAAAACCGCTTCAGAAGCTGAATATTTATTGTACTGTGCAGTCCTTTTGACTCCGCACAGCCTACAACCACATAACAGCTAAAACAGCCAGAATATACACCAAAACACTCAGTTGCAATAAAATGTCTCCACAATACACAAAATACTCCAAGGTTAAGCGCTTTCACCTAACAAAGTGTCAGGCTTCTTCAGAACAAATTGACAATATTCAAAGTCCCCTATATAAATAACAAGCAAATTCAAAGGAACCAATGACATTTGTCTCAATTAACCCTGAACACACTTTTAAAAGAACATTGTTATTTCCATTTATCAATAGGAAACGTATCTAAAATGCATAAGACCATGTAAAAATACATATACAATGTACATATAAATAACTTGTGCTTTCAAAATGAACTGCCCCTTTTAAAATATTCAATATTTTAATATTCTTATACCACACTGTTAAAGAGTGAATCCTGTACGTTATAACGAATACATTTATAATTTTGCTGATCTCAGCTTTAGAACACTACTAATGCTTATACAATCATTCAACGCAGGGGGCTTCCCAGCTTCCAACTTAATCTGCCAGTACAATTCTCTATATTCAAGTTTGGCTTCCCAATTACCCCCCGCATCAGATACAACTTGCTCTATAACCATAAACTTGAACTTGTAGTTAGAGCATGTTTGTGAATGTTTGAAAAGTGTACTAGTTTCTTTTTCTTTGACAATGTCATATGTATCTTCGTACATTCTCCTTCTAAGATTCCTCTCAGTCTTTCAAACGTAAAAGCTACAACATGATTCACATACTACCAAGTAAACTACCCCTAAAGTGTTACATGTGTAATATCCATTGCTTTTACCTTACAATTCCTTGCTGTTAACATAACCTCATCTTTGTCTATAATGTACTTACACTGATTACACATCCTGCACTTATAAGTACCCTTCTTATTTTGTCCTTTATTATAATTCATTTTTCCTTTTTCAAACCTTTAAGTTCAAGTCCTTCCTTCTAATAAATTGGGGTATATCAGGTATCAAGTTTTTAATTTCATCCTGTATTTTCAAAATTTCCCCAATTTTTTTTAATAATCCCCTCTACCTCAGAGGAAACATTAAAAAACGTGTGAATGAAGGCACTTTCATATTCCAACTGGGTGTAATTATGTTTTATTTGCATTCCACTGCCCTTCCCTAACAATGGGCAATATTTAACTTGTCTATCCCGGACAGCTTCCTCTATCAACTCTTCTACCAATTTTATTGGATATTCCCTCTGCACAAACAGTCCCTTAGGCTCATAGGTTGGTACTGGGCTATTGACCCTAGGGCCTATACAAGCCTAGCCATAACAATTCCCTGGCTATTTCTTCCCACAGTATTTACTTCCCTGGACCCCTATCTAGCATAGATAAATTAAAATAAAATAAAAATTGATAAATTCTAGTTCCTGGTAGAATACCAAAAGTTCACTACACAATCTTGAGGCTCTAATTAACTGCCCCTTCACAATTCCCTTCTGGAAGTACAGGTGTCCACTTCTATAGTGTAAATATGAGTTGGAGAATGTGTTTTTGAATGCACAAGTTATATGTACATTTTATATGTATTTTTACATGTTCTTATATGCATTTTAGATATACGTTTCCTATTGATAAATGGAAATAACTGCATGTTCTATTAAAATTGTGTTCAGGGTTAATTGAGACAAATTTCATTGGTTCCTTTGAATTTGCTTGTTATTTATATAGGGGACTTTGAATATTGTCAATTTGTTCTGAAGAAGCCTGAAACTGTTAGGTGAAAGCGCTTAACCATGGAGTATTTTGTGTACTGTGGAGACATTTTATTGCAACTGTGAGTTTTGGTGTATATTCTGGCCGTTTTAGCTGTTAACTGTGGTGGTCGTAGGCTGTGCCAAGTCGAACGGACTGCACAGTATGATAAATATTCAGCTTCTGAAGCCATGGAGTCTTCCTTTTTATTGGCTGTTTGAATTTTTTGGTCTTCTGTTGTGGCATCATGGCCGAGGGAGCTGAGAATTGATCTTTAAAAGATACACCTAGTGTCCTTAAGGACCAGGAAGACAATAATGATAATTCCCCAGTGACGAGGGGGGAGTTTAATAAAATGCTAGAAATTCTAACCCAGATTGCTTTGAATTAAACTACAGTGATGTGGAATGGAGTTTCTGGGTTGCCGGGTAACCAGCAGCAATTACATGATGTTATCAGCAGTTTTACTTCGTAGACCAATCAGACAGGAGCTAGGCAGACGAGGGAGGTGATTGCCAACATGGCGGACATGCGCTCACAATCAGCGAATGCTGCTGCAGCTTGAATTCCTTCAACAGTAGTCAAGAACGGAATAAAATGGACTTTACGTTTGATAACTGGACTGGGAGGAGATTCCATTTTACTGAGGATAGACCCCAAGTACATGAGGCATTTAGCGACCTGTTAAAGGTATTTAAAGAGAAGCTGTTGAACTTAAAAACATTACAGCTTGAAATGGACTATTTAACTGAATGTGTTGCAGTAGAAAGGGTACTGAAGGGGCTGCGGCTCTAAGTACCCCAACATAAAGAAGTATTAGAGTTGTTTAATAAATTTGGAATTAAACTTATGATTATAACTTATTTACTGCAAAGAGATTGTGATGAAAGAAGTTAATATTTTACAGAACAAAATTACTTTGGACTGGCTTTTCAATGTTGAAAAAACAAAGTACAATGCTGTATTTAAAGAAATTGATTCACACTGTCAGACTGTGTTAACTAGAAAGGTTAAAAAATTACAGGGATTTAATGGAATATAAGGAAGGGACAGCATACCCACCATCATAGAGAATCTAAGTATGGCTTAGTTGAAAGGGGGAATTTGAATGAGGAAGTATTTACCCAGGATGATAGAATTTCTAATAATGTACATGCCACCCTTTGGAAGAGCCCCCATTTAGGAGAAGCGAAAGAATTGCACAAAAACGGGGGCAATCCAGCAATTACAATCAGTACAGGGGGTGCAGGGGGAGAGGATGGAGCAACAACAGGAATTATATGAGGAACAGTCAGGGGAGAGGGTAATATATGCAACACTAGAGGACATGGAGGTTTTGAGTGGAATAATTACCACTGAGAGGGGGTAAAAAAAGTTACAAAAGACAACTAACATTTTCAACTATACTGATTTTGAGATTAAGAACAAACATTTTACCCTATTTACTAAAGGCTTTCAGTTTGTGCCTAATAGACCCCTGGGTATGGTCAATACTTTAGTCGATGTTTAAATATCAAGTTTAGATTCAACCTTCTCAAAAACATTTTAAGGAAAAAGAATGGACAAACATGCCTTGGTAAGAACAAGTACTTTTAATCACCCACTCAACCCAGTTTTGAAAGTTTTTGAGGAACTTGTAGAAAAATATATTAGGAGGTTAAATACAAAGAAAGATGTGGTGAAGAACATAAGCCAGGTCGAGGAAGATTTGATGGAGGAATTAAGTCAGAACAACTGTAGGATAACGAAGCCTGATAAGGGAGGTGGGGTTGTGTTAATATATAGGATAGATTATGAAGCAAAGATGTTTGAGATTTTGAACGATGAGGTGAGATACAGTGTAGCATCCAAGAAGGAAATAAATGTTGCATATGCCAAACTTCAGTATTATTTAAAAGACCACCTGTTACAAGGGGCACTGGACAGGAAATTATATAATTTTTTTGTATGTGGAGAAACCACGTATTCCAATAATATTTGGAATACCCAAAAAGCATAAAGGCACTGAGAACTTACCCTTCAGAGCTACAGTATCAGGGGCTGGTTCCATTATGGAACCTTTGGCCATATTTGTGGACCACCACTTGAAAAAGTTTTTGGGATCATTAAAACACATCACCAAGGATTCATGAGATTTTCTAAGAAATATGACGTGTGATACATTTAGTAATACAGTGTACCTGGTTACGGTGGATGTTGTGGAATTATTTCCTAGCATTCCACATAATACAGGTTTGGAATGGTTTCAGGAAGTGTTATCTGAGGTCAAATATTTGGATGCCAATACAATCATTTTGATTACTGAATTTTTGGAAACATTAAAAAATAATTACATGTTCTTTAATGGTGAATATTATATGCAGTAAAATGGAGTGGCCTGTGCCCCCCATATGCCAATTTGGTACTATATCATTGGGAAAAAGAGGTATATTAGGAGTACTGAATGGTTTAGGAATATAACTTACTACACCAGATTTCTGGATGACATTTGTTTACTTTGGCAAGGGTCTTTGGACAAGTTGACTTCTTTCCTGAACTATATCAATAATACAACCACCTTTCTGAGATTCACGCACACAGTCTTTTTCGATTAAACAAACTACCTGGATGTGACATTATACAAGGATGTAATGAACAAATGTTTCCAGTCAAGAATATTTAGGAAACGCACATTCTCCAACTCATTTATACTATGGGAGTGGACACCAGTACTTCCAGAAGGATATTGTGAAGGTAAAGTTACCATACGTCCGGGTTTCCCCAGACACGTCCTCTTTTTTTGGGCTCCTGTCCGGGCGGTTTTTGAAAATTCTGTGATCCGTCCGGGTTTTAAAACCCGGACAAATCACAGAATTTTCAAAAAACAGACATCCCTATTTTGGAGTCTTTCCTCTGTTTTTTTTTTTTTTTTTTGATTGGCTCATATACCGGTACACCAGCCAATCAAAAAACAGAGCTCTGTTCAATGCGGAACTGCTTGATGTTCCGCACTGAACAGAAAAGGGTCCTTTGTGCGTGTTTTTGATTGGCTCGCATACCGGTATACGAGCCAATCAAAAAACAGAGCTCTGTTCAATGCGGAACTGCTTAATGTTCCACATTGAACAGAAGAGGGTCCGCTGTTCGAGGTTTTGATTGGCTCGTATACCGACATACAGGCTAATCAAAAATCCCCAAACACAAACCTTTTTTTTTGCTCTTCAACCTAAGAGGACGAAACAATATGTGCTGGTAGCAGCACATATTTTTTCGTCCTCTTTTACATACAAACAATTATGGTAACCCTATGTGAAGGGGCAGTTAATTAGAGCCTCAAGAATGTGTAGTGAACCTTGAGTATTCTACCAGGAACTAGAATTTATTAAGGGACTGTTTGTGCAGAGGGAATATCCAATAATGCAAGTTCAAGTTTAGGGTTATAGAGCAGGAAAAGTAGTGCTACTGCTGAATGCTGTAAAGTCACAATACACCCCCCTCCCCAACGTCTAAAATAAGTATCATAAGCTTATGTCAATCGTGACTGTAAGACTGATGTGTGGACTAGCAGTGGGGTTCTAGCAAGTCCCTGGGGAAAGACAAACTTGTGTGGCTGTAATGTTTGTCCTGACTGCTGTTCAATCCAAAGAATTACTCAATCGTGTGCTAAAAAAGTAGTGAACAGGAAAATGCTGGCACTGTGAGGTACGAATCAAAAGCTGATAAGTCCTGTCTGACGCAGATTCCCAAGTGTTGGCCCAAAAACAGATGCCGCATGATAACTGTTTCAGACTTGCAGGATGTTGAGGTTTCAGCACATAATGAAACCCTGCTGGCAGACATGGTAGAGCCATCATCATTCAAATAGGGTTGCCACCTTTTAAGCAGGCCAAAGTGGGACATGGGGGTGACACTGGCCATACCCTCTATCATGATGTCACCACATGAGCAGCGAAGGAGATGCTGTTATGGGTATGAGACCATACGACAGATGGCTGGCTAGAGTGGCTAGCTGGTTGATGGGAGTAGCTGGTCGATGGATGGATGGATGGCTGACTGGCTGAACGGATGGATTGCTAGCTCATTAGAAAAAAAAAAAAAAAAACAAATCTCTGTCATCTTTTTACCGTTTGTAGAAGTGCTTAAAACAAAGCATTCCTAAAGCCGCGATCTTTGCAGGGCTCTTCCTGCCCAATAATCCCCACCCCTTTCATAAATTGCAGCCAATTGCTGCACGAATTAAAGCACCCGGACCTAACAGGCAGCAGCTTTGCCTGCAGGTCCAGGTTGGTGACGTCACTGAATAGCAGTGGAAAAGCCGGAAGTAATTGCGGCTTTTCCACGGCAATTCAGTGCGATTGAAAAGCAGGACTTTTCAAGTCCTACTACTTCGCACAGTGGGCAACGGGATGAGGTAGCTCAACCCGCGAGTGTCCCGCTGACAACGGGACGGGTGGCAACCTTATCATCCAAAAGGCACTATAACAAGAGCACTTTTGTAAAGCAGACGGTTGGACCCCTTTGCTCCACCCCTAAGTCAATGCATGTGTAAAGATAACAGTAACTGAGAAAGATCAACACACTCATCCCATACAAAGCTAAATAGGGTCTGCAGTTGATGAAATGACAGCCCTGAAGGGGCTGGATGGTCAGATGACTAATATCAGGAGCAAGAATACCCCTGCAGCTTATTCAACTTTTGGATTTTCTCATTTCAGAAAAGAATACTTAAAGAAAAGTTACTGGAGGGAGAACATACAATATAGGGATAATCTTTAACTTGAGCCAACAGTATATGGTGGTGTGACCCTGTTACAAACTGGGGGTCTCATTCTTCATTATCATTGTGGGCCTTGGTCAAATCCCTCACCAACAAGGGGGGGGGGCAAACTGACCATCTTTTACCAGATTTTAGAAACTACAATCTCTCTGTATGGAAAATGAAAGAGAAAAACATAACAGAAATATGGAACAAAAACTAAATGTTTATTGTGATTAAGCAACTGAATGCCACCTGTAGTGATCTTGACTGTTTCTACCCTCAAGTCTTTGACAGACATCATCTGCCTTCAGGGAGAACTTACTGAGGTCATGTCAATGGCTTTAAAGATAATTTCCAAGACATGTTAAGGACATTTACCACCTACACACTGTAGAGTCTCTGCCCTCAATCTTAACTATTCTGTGCAATTCTAAAGGAAAATGATTTATCTCAACAGTCAAGCGATGATGCTCTCGTTTCTAAATGCCTACTATTACAATACATTTAAAATCTGTTCTGTCAGTGGGTGTGCCTCATGTTGATAAGACATCTGAGTCATTAAATGTTTCTCTGCTAGCGGACGTGGTAGCTGCAGGAGTTCACAAACTCTGAGTTGCAATGCTTCAGTCTTCAGTTTCACACTTATGAAGGCTGTGATAAATGTACAACAAATGACTTTTGTATATGCACAGCAACGTACAGTAAAAGCATGTAAATAGTAGCTGCCCTCAGTATATACCCAAGACATTTTCAAAGTTTTTCTACAGAACATGTTTTTCAGCAGAAATCAACTGTGATCTAGCCTTCATCAGAAACCTTTGCTAACACACAAGGATAACTTACAATATGATAATCCGTATTCTGCTACATCATCACTGGTACAGCCAGCCACACGCATTTCCCTTCAAGAGATTATAGTTTGATAAAGACATTCACTTGTTCCCATTTTTAAAATGCTGGTATTCAAAGTGATAGCAAATGTAAACAACTTCTTAACAGTTTATCAGCTGATTAGCTCCTTTCACTTACAGAACATTCGACTGTAACCAAACAAAAAAACAGATCACTGCATTTACCAAAGATCAGAACTTAAATGTAGCTGAACAAGTTATAAACTGTTAAACCATACTGCAAATGTGAACTGAAAATGGCCATTTCTATAAAGATAGTTTGACAAAAAAAAATACTGAGGGGGGGGGGGGGGCTGCATTGCTAATGCCCTCTACTGCTATCACCTGCAAGAAGCCTTGATCAAACTAAGCTACACACACCGATGCATACACAGCATAGAAAGCATGAAGTCATCCCACCCCCTTTCTTTCTTCAACTCATCCACCGCCTTTTCCTGCCTCACTGTGCAAAAAACAGAGTTATCTGGGACACAGTCCACACTTGTATTACTTAGCGAGTTCACCTTCCTATCTGTATTTACTTTTGCTGATCCTCAGTGCTATTCTGAAGGATGGTCACATTTATTGATGTGTGTGTTCTACCACATCTAACCCAAATCATACACCAGGGCCTGCAACACAGCCAACAGACGGCACACGCATAGACATACTTAAAACCTATTCACAGGTGGCTGCTTTCTTTACAGCTCCAAGATATGTATGCATGGCTGCATGTAAAACTAGGAGTTTGGCATAAGGTACATGACATAGCTTGTACTGTAGAATTAAGGAACAAGTTTTGTGATAAATGCTGAAACGCAGAGTCATGAAACTGAGTTCCCTAATCCTACAGCACAGCATGTTTCACATGCTGTATAAAGTAGAACCCAACATACTCCACTTACCTGTCACTATTTGACATTTGTTGAGCAGACCTTTAAGGGGTTTCTGCAGATTCTAATGCAAGAGTTCAGCCTATGGGTGGTTTTCCATTAAATCTTTTTTTACTAGAAACTGCAGTACAAGGTTTTTATATTATTTTAGTGGAATAGTGGGGGTTATGTTAGGATTTCTAAGTTTTGTAATATATTTTAGATATCCCAGGCAAATAGGATTGGGTCTATTCTGCTACTGCTAGTAACATATTTTTCTGGCTGGCTAATTGTTGCTTTATTTTCATTTATTTCAGTTTCTTTTTTTTTTAAGATTGAATTCTTTATCTTTATTATTTAGTTTAATTTAACTGGGAATGGTCATTTGGGAAGGATGTCACTGTCTTAATGTCTAGTTTTGGTGCATGGAATATGCAGTTTCCTTCTTTAGCTGAACTGCACCAAAGATAGGTTTTGCATAAGGGTTCTATTGGTTGAGATGTTAATGACATGCACAGGATGCAGATAAAAGAAAGATGTACACAGGAAGAATAAAAATGAGTAAATTTATGCGTCTGCCACAGGATTTACATTAGTTTGTGAGCGTGGCATTAAGATAAACATACAGAGCATACAGATCTGTCCATCTCATACCACCATATCAGACTTCAACATGTACAGTACACATGCTATGCATAATACTTCACACTGCATTACACACAGTCATTATGCACTCTTTACTTGTACTATAGGATACAGAAGTACTGTTAGTAGGTTTTAACTGGGGTCACAATAACTCAAAATTGATGAATCACACTACAGAAACCAGCTTGCAGAGTCAGCATTTTGCCAACTTGCATAATTGCTAAAGTCAATGTCCACAATTTTTGCAAAGGGCAATCCCCTACATATAAATTTCCAGTCATACAACCTAAGAAAAGGAAAAGCAGTGGGGCTTTCCCCCTGCAAACACTGACAAAGGGCAACTCTTAGATTTGCACATAAAGTAATTGACCAGTTAATTTTGATTTTTAGAAGTGGGGTTAAAAAAAACAATGGTAAATACTGATGACCTTAGGTTTGCATGTCCCACAAAAGGCCAATTTGACCACTTTCATGTGTGATTCACTGAGCAGTGCTTCAGTACATCAAGATCCTGTTTTAACTACTCACAACCAATTGATAAGCTGCCTCTGACAGTTTAATAACTGCTTTACTACTGCTCTGTATGTACTTGTGGTGTTACTCTGACCCCTGTGAGAGAGGCATTAGATCATGGAAAATAGCTATAAAGGTTTTACACTGATCACTGCTTCCAATCAACCAGAACATAATTATTGTCTGGTCATTTATAATTTTTGATTTGCTTTTAGGGTTAACTCTTGCATCTGCAATACTTTCTCCACCTGTCAAATGCAACCTTGTACTGAATATACCACCATACCCTCTCAGTTAAGTCTTTGTGCTCATTTTTACAAATGCATTTTACCATTGTTTATTTTATGATCTGAGGGTTTGCATTCTGTAGCTTTACACTTTTAGTCTAGCAGGAAAGTCAATCCCGGCCGTACATAAACCATACACAGCTTGATGTTTAGTACAGCTGTACCAGAAATATTTTAACATACCACAGCATGTTCAAATAGCAATATGCTCCCTATGGTGTCAGTAGCTACTCATCCTGTCCTCAGACTAATATCATATTTACGAACCACTGGAGCATTCCTCAATGGGTAACCAGTGAAAATGGACTCTGTCCAGCTGGATTATTCTGGATAGTAAAACAGAATAAATTAAAAAGTTACAGCACTATATCCCCCACTCCCCCTTCAAAAAAAAAAAAAAAAAAAAAAACCACTCCAGCACTGGATGATTTTAGAACTCCAGTTCCATCCCAGGATATACTATACGATTAAAAGCAGCCAACTGCCTATCGCTAATGTCACTGTTTCCATTTTAACCGTTCTTGCTGCTCATTACCTTCATCACAAACATTAAGAGGACTTATTTTTCACATATAATTGTTAATATTTTAAAAACAATTCCATTTTATTTGCACTTTTTGCTGATCCATGACACTCACCAAAAGTAAATTCTTACCACAAAAAAAATGTCAAACACTTTCTGTAGTTGCTCTACAAATAAACAGCATGCAAATAGTTTGATTATTTGTGTCAAATTAGATCAGATAAAAGTTAAATCAGTTTACTACTTGCTGAAACAAATTACAGTAGCAAGTCTGCTGTACTTCTTTAGGCAAATATCAGTTCAATGGCGGGGTGGGGGTGGAAACAGCAAAAAGTATGTGCCTGTATAAGATTCCTTCTGGGGTATCTACATTAGGTAGGAAGGCTATTACCACAGTTCACTTTTATTTTCAATCAAAACTCAAGATTATTTTTTTTTAAATAAAAACATGCAAATATGCTGAGTGAAGAGACTTTTGGGTCAATGGTATCTGCTGAAATCTCACCCTTGTTTCATTTCTATTCCATCTGTCCAAGCACAAAACTCTTCTCCCTACACAGCACTATTACAAGCAATACATTTCAAGGCTCCCTTATACTCCAGCTGTGAAGCATCATTTCCTACAATCTGTTTTGAAAAGTCTCCCCTTCGGATGTCCCCATGTTCCCTTCTAACTCATCTGCATTTCATCTCAGACCTTCTCATACTTGCCCCTGAAAATCCACCATGCCTAGTTCATTTCATCCACCCTCAACTCCCTCTTCTAGTATGCACATTTGGGGGGGGGGGGGTGGCTGAGTCTTTCTATACAGCCTAGCTGACCTCCTCACAACTGAGTCTGTACTGTACACATACTACCAAATTAAACTCCTTTTGCAGAGCTGTTACAGGTGGATATGATATTGCAGAAGTAGCCCCACCCATACTCTTCAGAAAGTTAGGATGATTTCAATGCATCTAGAATCTACCCAATATGGCAGTGCACACCAGAAGCATTCTATTGGCCCCTGCATTACAATGATCCAGCTCTTGGGTGACTATAATCCCCAAATATTTTTCATTGGCTGTACTTTCTAGAGTGATCCTTCCTAGCATATACGTTTTCCTGCCCCCTGCCCCATAACATGCATAACCTAGCACAGTTTTTTTTTTTTTTGCATTTCATCTGACTTTCCCACGCTTCCAGATATACTAGGTCTTACTACTAGGACTGATCTATCCATCTGCTGTCACTGGCTTAACTTTACCCTGAAAGTTACATTAGAAGACCGCTTCAGAATGTTATCACGACATTACTGTCTCTGCTGCATACTGAATAAGGAAATTGCTGCAGACTGAATAAAGGACATTTCCACAGACTTATTAGAATGTTTGATGTTTTTAACTTAATGCAGACATGCTAAGCAGCAAATAAAAAACATACTTAAACAAAACCAAAATACCATGCAGGAAATGGCGACTAATATCAGGTTACCATACTAGAAGTATTTTAAAAGAATTGCTCACTATTTGCAGAGGGTGGATACCACTTGTAATGGGAGCTATCTACACAAGCCAATAAACAATCTGCAGTTTCTGCACTGCAAAACAAAATAGTAGTTCTACAGTACTGTTTCTTGTTATTCTTAAGCACCACAATTTATTAAAACGTCTTCTCCAACATAATAATGAAGCTAATGCTGTGTACGGTGGTGTGTGGGGGGATGTGCCACTGAAATGAATGAGGCTTGAAATGAATAAGGCTTGAAAAAGAATCCTATTTAATATGTAATATCTACTTACAAGTAATGAAAGGTACAGCCTGACCTCAGCTAATGCTTTTCTGATAACACCATTGGGGAAAAAGGTATATATATATATATATATATATATATATATATATATATATATATATATATATATATATATACACACACACACACACAAATACACACACACAGACATATACATACATATATATACACACACACACATATATATACATATACACACACACATATATATATATATATATATATATATATATATATATATATATATACACACACACACACACATATATATGTATACTTCCATGTATACATATCAATATACATATCTCTCTCTACACACACACACACAATCACTACTGTCCAAGATAGCTATGGTCTGTCATAAAAGTAAACATGGCTCTGTTACTTTAAAGTTGTGAGAAGTACAGTTTAGAATGCCACCCATATCAGCAAACAATTGTGTAATCTCTTTCAGCAAAACCTACATGCTAAATAACACCCCCACATACCAAAATTCTGACACTGAGTTTTTCACCTCTTCCATCTAGGTATATGTCAACCCCCATAAACACGCTTAAAAAATGACACTACTACTGCCGAGTGCTTTATTACTTCCAAAGCTGCATTCAGCTAATATCTCCATTCCTCAACACCATCACCACAACCTAGCTTCAGTTCACATCCGGTTACTGTACAACTTGCCCGCACTAACCATGTCTTCAGGGACGCCTTAAGACTTCTGCCTAGTTCACATGAATCCGGTAGTGTACTGCCGGAATTTCTGAAGATGGTGGCATTCATTATTAGTTCCTCTAATCACAGTCATCAGCATATCTATAAAGGGGGGGCCATGCCTATCATTTTGGAAGAAAGCAATCATTACACCTCCTCATATTATCATTTTGACCATCTAATAAACACTATTTACAGCACACAATATTACCTTAAGTCTAGCCATGGCACAGGCAATATATTTTATGATGTGCTAAGGAGTATACAACTGCAACTTGATCAGCAGTAATTTGTTGGTGCTTCCCTTCTTGTCCTCAGATGTGTGTAACACAGTTTTCCGTACCAGGTTAATGCAGGTCTTAGGAGATTATGGCTTCATTTTCAATACACTGAGATGGTTCTTGTATGTGACGAATGCAACTTAAGCTTAACAATGGAGAGATGAGATGCTAGCTCTAGCTCCTTAGGTTCATAGATTAGTACTAGGCCAACTGCCCTTGCAAGCTATTTTATGCCTAGCCAATTATCCCCTGTGAGATTCAAACCCTGTACCTTGTATTTGTAAGGCAAACACCTTAACCATTAGGCCACCCTCCCAAGGGGTACCCTGGGGTTCAGTACCTGGTCCACTTCTGTTCAGCATTTACAATAATACGACCAACCATTGTGGAAGTTCCAAGCTAATTTAAAATGCTAATAACTCCAGCACTGTCCTGACAGTTTACCAGAGACCACTGAAATTGAATCTGAAGCATCTTCAACAATCCTGGCAAGTATCCATGGGTTTATATCTCAGTGCATCAAAAACTAAGCTGCTCTCCTTTCTATCAAGATTATTTTAACAACCAGTTCTGACAGCCTTGACCCATTCTCACCGGCTAGGCCTACTTCAACTGCTAATGGACCCAAATTAACCATTAACGCTCTTGACTGAAGAAAAGGCTACTTCATCTAAATTGCCTTGAGTGGATTACAGAAAACCAAGTAAAGAACACAATCACAAAGAGATCAATATAAAACTAGGTGAACTTTACAAGGCCAAACGTTTCTTACAGTTACTGCCATGTTTGCCACTACATACTTCCCTCACTTTATACACTCTTCTCACCTATTCACTTCTAGTTGCTCTTGATTTTTATAAACACAAGCAGGGTTATAACTGAATTTCTAAATCTGCCTCAAGATACGACAACACAATTCATCAATGCTTACCTAAACACAATCTGCACTGAATGAAATTCACTGATCCCCCATCATACATTCTGCTCATAAGCTATTACATTTCAACTGTGCTTAATTTGCTCAAACTATCACTTGGAGACCATCCCTCAAACTGAAGAAATCTAAAAACTTCAGTTACACAGTAACACATTCATCACTATATCCAACAAGACTTTAGACTTGAGATTTCTTTTTAGAGATGAGAGGCTATGTAAAAACCTTAGTTTCAATGTACATTCTATCCTAGACTAGCATTTGGAGCCCTCGATATCTTACAAAACTGGACTCGCAATCATGACAGCATGTCATTCTCAGACATTAATGCAACTACCAAGCAGTATCACCAAAATTCCTGTACCAGTCTATATGTATGTATGCATCACTCCCCCTTTTATGTCAGTTCTCACTTAATGACTTGCCACATACTTCTCTATATAGCTAGAACTGGTTTTAGTACCATGTACAACAAACTGCAGCAATTCTGTTGATCACATAGTTAATGTTGTACATTTGTTTGATTTTAATACCTGCTGTTATTCATCTTATTCAAGTGTATTTATTGACATTTGATTACCAGGAAAGTCAGATTGGGTAGCCCATTTTCAGTGGAGGCCCGAGGAGAAAAGCTCCAAAATATTGCAAAACATTCTAAGAGCAATAATTTTACAATCTTCAAAAATAAAACAAAAACATCTGTAGTTTAAAATAATTTAAACAAATTAGACATAATATAAAAAACACTGGTTAAGAATCAGTGCAAGTTACATGACAATCATTTAATATTTAGAGAAATTTTAGACAGTTTGGAGAGAAATTAAAGGCAAGTTAGTCTAATAAAAACAGGAATTGCAATATGAAGTGAAGGAAAAACAGGCTTATGGTATATTTAGAGAGAAAGTCAGGGAAGAGAATTGGATAGAATAAGGAAGTAAGTGAAGAAGGGAGTAAGGAGGTATAAGGAATGAAAAGTTACCTGTTCACATTTAGGGAAATAGTTTATCTTGGTTTAAGCCACAGTCGTAACATTTTGTTGCCCTTACACATCTGTCCTTCATGTTACTATTTTGTATGTTGTAAAACTTTGGTGTTGCATATTGTTATGCAGACTAACTGCCATTTTTTGTTCACTATAGTTGTATTACTTTTTATTACTGCATGGATATGTCTTTCCCCAGGGCTCCATTGAAAATAGGACATACAACGTGAACCACTGGGTTAACCAATATAAAATAAACAGACTACAATATCTGTATCATACATTTCTCTACCATACTCCTTAAAATCATTTTCAAAAAGTGATTTTTCAGATAATTTCAAGTTAATCTGTAAGATGTTTTTGCATTATGAACATAGGAGAAAGCCTTATGGTGGTGTCAACTCTAATAATATGACAGCCTACTAAAACAAAGCAACACAGTGGAATAACCATTGTAAATACTGTACTGTTTAACAGAAATCTCTGCTTGCATGTATGTATCTTTAAGGTTTGTAAAATATTTGAGTTTGTAACATTAAAGCTCAGTTAAACTCCAGTCCCTCTGCTCCATACGCCATTGACATGTGGCCAAGTTTTAAAAGCACTTCAAGCGCTGGCAAAGTACAGCCAGGATTTCTGAAACTGCATGTTAGCCTACAGACAGTGTCCCCACAACACCTTGTAGTGTAGAGTTCACTGTATTACAATGTATACTTGTGAGAAAGCTAATTTAGGGATGTAGTCAGATGTTTTTGCAGTACAAGTCCTTGATCTGCAATTCTGTTCCCTCAACAAAATACTGATCTTTGTTCAGTGATGTATTATATATTATATCATGACCCCCCAAAACGTGCACGCTGATTGGCCAGCGTGAACATTGTAAATCGAGTTATACTAATGGAAAAAGGTCCGGTCGCCCGGACTTTTTTCCATTAGTATACTTTTTAAAACACTGTCGCTATGTTAAATGGGTTTAACATAGCGAGACAGCTTTAAAATAAGCAACAGAGATCTCTGTTGCTTATTTTAAAGCTGTCTCGCTATGCTAAACCCATTTAACATAGCGAGACAGGTTTTAAAAAGCAACGGAGAAAGCAAGATCTCCGTTGCTATTTAAGCTATGTTAAATGGGTTTAACGTGGCGAGACAGCTTTAAAATAAGCAACGGACATCTCTGTTGCTTATTTTAAAGCTGTCTCGCTATGTTAAACCCATTTAACATAGCTAAAAAAAAGCAACAGAGATCTTGCTTTCTCCGTTGCTTTTGCCACAACTCTGATGTACTGCGCAGGCGCAGTACATCAGAACTGCCGGATGCCAGACATCTGCGGAAGAGCAGTAAACAGGCATTATACTATGCCATTATTTAAGAAAAGTAATAGTTTCTTTTCTTAAATAATGTCGTAATATAATAGCAATAACCACTTCTGGGTGTGGGTAATGCTGTATTTACCCACGGTTGGCTTTGTTTGGTCCCTCGGGACCAAACCACGCCAGCCGTGGGTAAATCCAGCATTACCCACACCCAGGCGTGGGTTATTGCTATAGCCACAGATTCCTAGAACTGTAAATATACAAGATTATTATAAAGTTTCTGGTCTTTACATGGATGTTAAGAAATTCACCTCGAAAGAGAACAGAGATAGAGAAGTGAATCTTGCTATCCATGTCAGGAACACAAAATCTTTATGACTGCAGAAATAGTACCATAATGCTTGTAGTACAAGAAGACACAGGTCCACAGCTGTTTACAAGGCTAACAACCACAAGGGCTTCTCTGACAAGTTCTGATATCCTTGATAAGAGTAAGCATGGGCCTGGGAGATGAACCATTTACAGGTACTTAGCTGCCTTTTGTAATATTAGGTACAGAAAAGTGTAGGAACTCAGTGTTTTACAATCTTGAATGCTGCAACACACTTTTTGTGCTCCTACACAGACAGCCAACAGCTTTAAAAGCTGTTACTAGAGTATATCACACTTCTCGTGTGTGGCAGTGCAAAATGTATTGCAGCTTTGAAAGTTGCACAAGAACTTCCATTTCTGTTGTGTGGTGGCTGCTGTGTGACACCTAAACATAACAGCTTTAAAAAAATGCATAAAAGTTTTTTTATACATGTTTGAAAGCTCCTATGATCAGATCTCACATTGCAGTTGTCTTACCTTTCTGCCACTTTCTAAGTGTGATCAATCTCTGTGTGCGTGTGTGTGTGTGTGTGTGTGTGTGTGTGTGTGTGCATACACACATATATATCTATATAGGTTCTTAGGTTTATGTAAGCAATAATGCCCGACAGGACGTGTGCTAATGTGTAATTAACACCCGCCTAGGGGTGTTGCGGAGGGCCTCTAAACCCCAAGGAGGGCATGGATTAAGCATTAACACACACTGGACAGCATTACTGCTCTTGGAGAATGAGAGCTCTGTAAAACTGTTGCGTTTTACTTGCTCTTTAAGTACTATATTATTTTTTTTTTATATATATATACATTTTGTAAAATAATTCCTCCGCCTAATTTTTCAAACTTTCTGTAGTATATGTTAATGGTGTTGAAAATGTATAAAAAAATAACATGGTACTTAAAAAAATAAAGTAAAACAATTTTAGGGAGAACCTATTCTCTCTTTCATACACGGCTTCTTCTGCTTTCACACACAGTCACACACCACTGGTTTCATACTCACACAAGCATAACTCTCAACCTCTTAGCACAATCATCTCTCAAGCAGTCCACAGAAAGCAGAGTACAGAGACAGGGCTTTGAGGTGATCTGCATAGGACACAGACATCGAGTTTACACCCTGTATTCTTTTTGTGAGTAACCTCTGTGGACATCCCACTTGTTGCTTGTGGCTGGCCAGGATACACACAGAAAAGGAGGTTATACTTGGTGATGGGGCTGATGATGGCAGAGTACAGTGGCATGATGACATCCCTGGACCTAGGACTGCCACCACTGATGACCAACCTCTTTGTGGAGGTGGTCTTTCCAATCCTGTCTTTCTGGGTCCTATCTGTGAGCCAGCTGGCTTATCCAGAGTTATACAGGAGTTTATGCCTAATTATGTGAGTTTTTTTTACAATGCCCAATTGGGGTATTGTATCAAATGCCTTAGCCTGGTCAAGATAGGCAGCATGCACTGTCTTGGTGACCTTCTCAAACAAGTTCACCAGGTTCAGAAGGCATGACCTGCCTTTGATAAAAACAAACTGGCTTGGGTCTAGTGTCCGAAGTCTTCCTACGTCATTGTTAATCATTTCCATCATAATTCCTTCCATGTCTTTGCATACAAGATTAATCAGACTAATGGGTCTGTGGTTCCTGCAAAATGATGATGGTCCACCTTTGTACAGCGGGATGACTGTTGCAGTCTTCCATTCAGGTGGCACAGCTTGTGCAGAGACTACGGCTAAATAGTAACACCAGTAACCCTGACATGTACTTTTTCATGCTACTTGAGACACATGCTGGGATATTATTGGGGCCCATCAAAACTGTACTCTTGATCTTGAGCACATCTAAGATCTACTCCTTACTGACAGGTTGTATGGATTATGTTACAT
>NC_056726.1:1737225443-1737265443 GCF_019279795.1 Protopterus annectens | reverse complement strand
TAATGGGTATCAGTGTTGCCGAGGCCAATCTGGAGCTATCAAAATCATCCTTGGCTTGTCTTGTCTGACCTTTAGGAGTACCTTTGGGAGGAGAGGCAGAGGTGGAAAGGCATACACATGAAGATTTTCCCAACTGAACGAAAGAACATCCACTTTCCAAGCTGTGTGATGAAACCTTTTCGTGCAAAACTTTGGCAGCTGGTGGTTTAGTGGAGAAGCGAACAGATCTATGTCTGGAGTTCCCCAGGACACTGTCAATTGTCGAAATACAAGAAGATCCAGTTTCCACTCGTGGGGATCCATGATTAGCCTGCTTAACACATCTGCTAAGGAGTTCTGTGCTCCTGGCAGAAACCTTGCCTGTAGATTTAGCTGCAAGCTGAGCGCAGTCTCCCACAAAATCATTGCTTGCCTGCATAGAGGATAAGAATGTGTTTCCCCTTGCTTGTTGATGTACCACATGACAGTTGTGTTGTCTGTTAGAATCAACACCTGCCCTGGAAGAAGTAACTCCTTGAAAGCCATTAATGCAAACTGGACTGCTAACATCTCCTTCATGTTGATATGTAGATGCTGTAGTCTGGCAGGCCACTTGTCTTGTATCCACTTTCCATTCAGATGAGCTCCCAAGCTATGTCTGAGGCATCTGTCGTTAGAATCTGACTCGCCTCTGGCGGGTCACAGAGAGTCCCTTGTTTAGGTGACATTCCTGAGCCCACCACAAAAATTCCTTTTGAATGCAAGGTATTATTGGAATGACAGTGTCCAAATCCTGGCAGTGCTGTGTCCATACATTTTTTAGATACCATTGCAGCTTCCTCATATGCAGTTTGGCATTGGGAAGCACCAGAATACAAGATGCCATGAACCCTAATGCTTGAAGGACTGTCCTTGCAGTCAGCACGGACTGATGAGATAGTTGATGGAAGTAAAGGGATAGACTCTTTTGTTTGTCCGGGGTTAAAAGGCCATCTGGGCTGCTGTATTCAGTCTCACACCCAGAAAGCACATGTCTTGAGAGGGTACTAGACTGGACTTTATTTTGTTCACAGAATACCCCAGGCATCTTAACACTGCTATCACATATTCCAGATGCTGAAGAAGCTCGTCCTTTTCTTGAGCCAGAATCAGACAGTCGTCCAAGTAAGGATAGATTTGTATTCCTTTTAGCCTGAAAAAAGCTACAACTGGAGCCAGAACTTTTGTGAATACTCTGGGCGCAGTAGATAAGCCAAAGGGCAATGCAGAGAACTGATAATGTGAATTTCCAGCTCGGAAACGCAGATACTTCCTGCAACTGAGTCGGATAGGCACATGAAGGTAAGCCTCCTTGAGATCTAAAGTTACCATCCAGTGATCTTTGCCCAGCAGAGGTAAAAGCTGTTGTAACGTCAACATTTTGAACTTGGGAATGTCCAAATAAGTGTTGAGGATAGACAAATCCAAAATTGGTCTCCACGTGTTCCCCTTCTTTGGTACTAGGAACAGGCGAGAATAAAATCCTAGGCCCCTTTCTGGCACAGGAACCGGCTGAATGGCCCCTATCTGGAGCAACAGAGAAATTTGCTTGTGAGCCTCTTTTCTTTGTATAGGAGGAATGTCTGGCATGCCTTTGAAAGGAGGCAAGGTATGGAAATAAAACCTGTAACCGTGGTGAGCGATATCCAATACCCATCTGTCTTGGGTAATAACACTCCAATTTTCTTTGAAAAGTGCCAGCCTTCCTCCCAAAGGTGCTGCCAGACGAGAAGGCTCTGGCAGCTGAAAAGGCAAGTCATTGGGTCTGCTTACGAAAGGACTGACCCCTGCCCTCACCAGAAGACTGGGCAGGCGAACTGCCTGTTCTAGGCCTAAAAGAACCTTGAGCTCTGCCCCTACCACGTCTAGATCTACCCCTAGACTGAGAATCATAAGAAGGATAAGTCCACCCCTTAGTAGGCCAATTTCTACTAAACTTTGGAGGCTGAACCTGCAAAAAATCTTTAACAGTCTGCATAGACTTAGCCTTGTCCTCCATTTTCTTTAAAACTGCTGCCACAGGCGCACCAAATAACACATCCGATTGTAAAGGAGCATCTAAAATCCTTGTCTTTACATGTTCAGCTAAATTCTGATCCCTCAGCCAGGCGTGCCTGCGAAGAACAGAACCAGTGGCTGCCACCCTCCAAGAGGCCTGTACAGCATCAAAACCACATTGCAAGGAATGCTTACCCACCTGTTCAGAAACATGAACCAAATCCTGCAACTCTTTACACTCCATACCTTCCGCCAGAGCATCTACCTTAGACTTCAATTGTGAAAGGAGATAATTTTGGTATTTCAACATGTGAAACTGGCAATTCAAAGCCCTCATGGCTAAAGTGGAAGAAGTATACACCTTTTTCCCCCATCTATCGAAAGCCCTTGCCTCTTTATCAGAAGGAACAGGATTTTTAACAACAGAAGCCTTAACACCTATAGGGCCCTGAGAAACAGTTTCTGGGTCTGCCCTAGGACTCTTAAAAAGATACTTATGAGCTTCAGGCACCCTATAATACCTGTCCGGTTTAACTGGGGCAGGAGGCAAAGAATCAGGGTTCAGGGAAGCCTCTGCAAAAACATCCTCTACTACATCCAGAACAAGAGGTATAGCTAAAGGCCTATGCTGGGGTAGAAACAAAAATTCCCTAAGCCTTTTCCTAGAATCAGAGAAATCTTGACCTTCCCATTTAAAATGCTCCCTCATGGAATGAAGAGTCTCTGAAAAAGAAAAATCCTCAGGAGGAGAAGCCGAAGGTGTAGAGTCATCTACATCAGAATCAGAATAAGGAGGATACTCCTGCAAGTCTTCAGCCGAAGACTCAGAAGCCTCCGAACACTGCTCAAAACTCTCAAGCTCAGGTTCCACCCTAGGCCTCTTATCAGGGGGGGGGTAAAGAACCTCTAATCATAGTAATCAAATCTTCTGCCATTTTAAGCATATGTTTCTTAGGCAGGGACCCTGAAGAACTAGGGGAGACCCCCACTGAAGTTAACCCTGGCCGGCCTCTAGAAGGAGCCTTGGAAACAGAAGGGGAGGGCCTAACCACCTTAGGAAGGGAGGGGAGAACAGCTACCTGAGAAGCCCCTTCAGCCTGGCCTACCTCCTGAGAGGACACATCTTGTAACAGTAAAGTCTCTCCCTGAGAATCCAAAGGAACTTCTGGTAGAACCACCGGCTCCACCGAGCCCTCTAAAGAACCGACGTCCGGGACAGATGGTTCTTCCACCCTAGGCTTCGCTGCTTTGTCTTTGCGCTTTTTAGACGAAGCGGGCATCGGAGCATCCAACGGCATGTTGTAATTACAACGCTTCCCAAAAACTAACCTGGCACAATCTAATCTTCTCTTAATAGTGCGTTTGTTAAATCTAGCACAAGAGCGACAGCCAACAACGTCGTGCTCAGGCCCTAAGCAAGGTATACACAAGGTATGGTAATCCCTATGAGGTATCTGTTTCCCACAAGAAATACAGTTATTCACTTTTTCTGACATCCGGTTAAATACTGAGGCAAGAAAAAACCAAAATATTCCCCAACGGGGTACTTAGCCAACTTTGATTCGGTCTGAAACTCCGACTTCAGAAAATTTCAGAACGCCAACCTGCACTCGCAATACTGCTTCTGCATCGGACCATGCGGCAAAAAAGACTGAGGATATGACGTCGGGCATGCGCATTTGTACCCTGACGTCCTGATGTCAGACAAATGCGCCTTGACCGACGTCAGCCTTATACTTTGGTATTCGGGCCGACTGGGACAGCGGACTACCCCAAGTGTTAGGACTGCAGCAATGTGAGATGAAGAACATCTGGCCACACGTATAAGTGTGTGGTGTGGAAGAACTACCATGACAAGGTTAGCCCCTGGTGGTGTGAACCTTGGCTCTAGATGATTGTCATTGCTGAGGTGATACCTTGATCCAATGAGCATAAATGGGGGAAAAAAGGGTTATGAATGGATGGATGAATTTGTTTACCAGAAAGTCTGACTGGATAATTTTGTTTTCAGTGCAGGCCCAGGGAGAAAAACTCCACAAATAAAACAGAAAATAAATATACACAAGTGAAAGTTAACATCATATTACAATATACTGTAAATACATAGATTAATACATATGACATAGAATAACACACAATCATTATTAAAAAACAAGATACATGCTATATATATCATGTAGCACTGAAACATGTTGACATGTTATGAGAATTTAGTGTTCACTCAAAGCAAATGTCAGAGTGGAAGAGACAGATGCCTGGTGTCAGAGGCATGGCGTCAAGCTCAATGCCAAAAGATGCACTGTCATCCCCTTTGGTAAAAGCTCTGTACCTATGAACTAGCACAAACGGCAGTCTACTTAATGCCGAATGTGTGATAAGAGACCTTGGGACCCAGGTGGAAAGTAGTCTCCTTTGATAATCACATCGCCACAGTAATCAG
Organism: Protopterus annectens; assembly: GCF_019279795.1. NCBI lineage: Eukaryota > Metazoa > Chordata > Ceratodontiformes > Protopteridae > Protopterus > Protopterus annectens. The sequence continues at coordinate 1,737,260,987 of NC_056726.1, read as the reverse complement.
GAAATCCTTCTATGTGGCACACCTCATCACAAAAGGGTTCTCATCCAGGAAAAAAAAAAAGAGGTCATTGTTCATAGCCCAGTACCTACATATGAACCGATCGGCCCAAGGGCCTACGTAAGCCTAGCCAACAAGGTTCCCTGGCTTACGCCACCCAAGAAAGTTATTTTCCTGTGCCACTGTCGAGCAGACACACAGAAGTGATCCCTGGGGTGCATTTCCTATTTCCCATCCACTCATCAAGATTTTTCTTGAGTGCTAATGAAGAACTTTGCTTGACATAGATGGGTAGCCTGTTCCAGAGTATGGGAAGTCTCTGGGACAGGAATCTATCCCTCCAGTTTGTCCTGTTTATTGTGGTGACAAGGTTTAGGTCCCAAGAGCATATAGCTCGGAGCGATTTGGATTTCTTTAGGTGTCGCATGTCCAACAGCTCTGGGTTTGACATAGCTTTATATATTAGGCAGAGATCACCTCGGAGTAGGCGATATGCTACAGAGTAAAGCTGGAGTTTTTTGAGGCAGTCAGTGTAGGTCATTTGTTTGAGGCCAGTAATCCTCTTTGAGAGGTACTTCTGTGGCCTTTCCAGCTGCTGCAGATGTCTTGTGAGGTACATTCAAAAGGGGCGTTGTACTCTATAATGGGTCTAATGAGTGTCGAGTAAAGGGGAACAATGACCTCTTTTTTCCTGGATGAGAACCCTTTTATGATGAGGTGTGCCACGTAGAAGAACGTCCTGACTACTGTGGCAATGTAACTATCAAAGGAGAGACTACTGTCCACCTGGGTCGCAAGGTCTCTTATCACGCATTCGGTGTCAAGTAGATTGCTGCCTACGTAGTAGTTCATGGGTACAGAGTTTTTACCAAAGGAGATGACACTGCACTTTTTGGCATTGAGCTTGAGGCCATGGCTCTGACACCAGGCATCTGTCTCAGTGAGGCCCTTCTGTAGGATGTCCACATCATTTGGGGACTTGACTATGGCTCCTAGTTTGCAGTCATCTGCGAACTTCGTTAGCCAGAGGTCATCTGTGTTAGCCTGTACTTCAGAGAAGTAGATACCAAACAGGAGAGGTCTCAGGACAGAACCCTGTGGTACTCCACTTGTCACTGCTTTGAGGTCAGATTTGGAGTCTGCAATTTTTACAGGGTGGGTTCTGTCAGTGAGCCAGTTGGCAACCCATCTTGTGATGTAGGGATTTATACCTAGTTTAGTGAGTTTAGCTATAATTCCAGAATGAGGGATGGTGTCGAAAGCCTTGGCGAGGTCAAGATAGGCTGTGTGAACCACCTTACCCTCATCTATGGCTTTGGTGACTGCCTCAAAGAAGTTGATCAGGTTCAGGAGGTATGATCTGCCTTTCACAAACCCGAACTGGGTGGGATCCAGAGTTTGGAGGTTACCAATGTCTTTGTTTATGAGTTCCATGAAGATACATTCCATGGCCTTGCAGACCAGACTCGTCAGGCTAATAGGTTCATAAGTTCATACTAGGCTATCTGCCCTAGGGCATTTATAAGCCTAGCCAGAGTGTGTTTGGCTTTTGCCACCCATTTTAAATGAATTTTGCTATGCCCTTTTTCGAGGTTGGTATACTGTGCCTCTGTCTAACAGTGACACAGAAGTGATACCCGGGGAAAACCTACTATCTCCCATATACTCATCAAGGTTCCTCTTGAAGAGAGTCAATGAGGGACTCTGCCTAACCCGGACTGGGATTTTATTCCAGAGTGAAGGGAGCCTCTGGGTTATGAATCTGTCCCTCCAGCATGTCCTATTTATTTCAGTGATGAGGTTCAAGTCTCTCGAGCGCGTAGCTCGATGGGATTTGAATTTTCTGAGGTGCAGCATGTCCATTAATTCCGGGTTGGACATGGCTTTATACGTCAGGCACAGATTGCCTCTGAGCAGGCGGTATGCTACTGAGTAGAGCTGGAGTTTCTTTAACCGGGCAGCATATGGCATCTGTTTGAGCCCTTTGATCCTCTTGGTGAGGTACGTTTGGGGTCTTTCCAGTTGCTGCAGGTGTCTGGTAAGGTACATCCCAAAAGGGGCATTGTACTCAATTATGGGCCTGATGAGGGATGAGTAAAGAGGCACGATGACCTCCCCTGATCTAGATGTGAATCCCTTCATGATTAGGTGGGCTATATAAAATGTTTTTTTAACCACTTTGGCCACGTGATTGTCAAATGAGAGATTGCTATCAAATTGGGTCCCCAGGTCCCTAATTACTTCTTCCGTACTTAATGGATTACCACCGATGTGGCAATTTGTGGGAACTTTGTTTTTGCCAAAGGGGATGACTATACACTTTCTGGCGTTTAGCTTGAGGCCATGGCTCTGGCACCAGTTGTCTGGTTTCTATGAGGCCCTTTTGTAGGATGCTAGTATCTGCTGGAGAGTTGATTATGGCGCCCAGTTTGCAGTCATCTACGAACTTGTTCAGCCACAGTCCTTCCATGTTAGCCTGTACCTCCGAGAAATATATACCGAACAAGAGAGGTCCCAGGACTAAGCCTTGTGGGACGCCACTTGTAACTGGTTTGGAGTCTGACATGGCTCCAGCAATTCTAACCATGTGGGTTCTGTCCTTGAGCCAGTTTGCAACCCATCTAGTGACAGGGGTTTATATTTAAGCTGGTGAGCTTATCTATAATGCCCAAGTGGGGTATTGTATCAAAGGCTTTTGCAAGGTCCAGGTAGGCTGTGTGGACCACCTTCCCCTAGTCAATGGCCTTGATGACTGTTTCATAGAAATCAACCAGGTTTAAGAGGCAAGATCTGCCCTTAAAGCCGAACTGGGTAGGATCCAGTGTCTGTAGGTCCCCAATATCTTTATTTATGAGGTTCATGATGATCTTTTCCATAGCTTTGCAGACCAAGCTAGTCAGGCTTATGGAGCGATAGTTTCCAGGATCCATTGAGGGACCACCTTTGTGGAGAGGGACCACTGTTGCTGTACGCCATTCTTTGGGTACATATCCTGTAGGAAGGCTGAGATTGAACAGTAGTTTTATGTTTGGGTTTAGTTCTTCTTGAAGTTCATGTAGGACGCAGCCCGGGACACCATCTGGTCCCATTGATTCTGTGTTTTTTGCTTTGGAGAGGGTGGCTCTTACCTGAGCATCTGATATGTCAGGGGGGCAGCACTCTGCTAGGATAGATATTTGCCCTTTTGGTGGGGAAGGGGGGGGAGAAGTTTGTGCTGAACCTGTCAGCTAAGATGTTGGCAATGTCCGTGGGTTCGGTGTATTTCTTGTCATTTTGGACTAATTCTGAGCATATTTGGGAATTCCCACCCAGGTTCCTAACATAACTAAAGAAAGCCTTGTGATTATCCTTAGTGTCCTGTGCAATTTCTCTCGAAGCTGGCCTTAGACGATTTTATGAGTGCCCATAGTTTTTTGCCAATACTGATCAGAGATGCCTTCCCTTTTTGGGATTTTGCTCCATCATGTAGTAGCTTCCTCCTATTGTATAGTTTGTTTATGGCTGGGGTCCACCAGACAGGACGCCTAACTTTGGAGGATTGGGTCTTGGTTTTATTTGGGATTGCATGATCCATGCATTCCTGAAGGTGTTCATAGAATGCATTTATAAAGGATTCTGCGGTCTGGGCCGTATTTTCCACAGGCATGGGGGCTTTGAAGGATTCCACCTCGGTTTTGAGGAGTGTGAAATTTGCTTTCGAGAAGTTTTTCACTGTGGTTGTCTGGGCAGGGGCTGGGGTCGGGATGTGAATATCTAGTGAGATTAGTTTATGGTCTGATCTTACCAGTGAGGGATACACTTCTGGTCTGGAGCATAGAGTCCCCATGTTGGTGATGATCAGGTCCAGTATGTTTTCCCCTCTTGTGGGAGTGGCAACAAGTTGTTCCATAGCGTTTGAGTTTATAAATTTTAGGAACCTTCGGGCTAGGGTGTTGGAGCTAGAGTAATGTTCCCAGTCTATGTTAGGGTAGTTGAAGTCGCCCAATATAATGGTGTTTGGAGAGACCTTCATATTTTCCAGTGCTCTCAGAAAGGCCGAGTGGGGTTCCTGTGTTTGGGAGGGTGGTCTGTAGCAGGCTATAAACTGGAAGGCAGTTTTACCCACTGTTAGTTGCACATGGATAGTCTCTGATGCTTTGTGCTGTGCCACCAACCTGGAGGTGTGGGTATCTTTGACGAATATTGATACTCCCCCTCCTTTTGTGGTTCGGTCCAAGTTTTGGGGCCGAAAAACATGGTACGAGGTATAACCTGGTAGTGCTGGGGTGCTCTCGGGAGCCTTGAACCAGGTTTCTGTTGCTGCACAGATATCGATGTTCTCCATGCTAAGGAGAGTTTAGAGTGCGTGCATCTTGAGGTTTAGACTTCTGGCGTTGAGTAGCATTACTCAGTTTCTTATCCCTTGTGACAGGTTGATAGTTCCCAGGATCAGTGGTGGCTCCCCCTTTGTGCAGTGGGATAACTGTTGCTGTGCGCCATTCAGTGGGCACAAAGCCTGATGCAAGGCTATTATTGAACATGGTGCTTAAGTGGGGAGCCAGTTCGTTCTGAAGTTCGTGTAAAACCCAGCCTGGGATGTTGTCCGGTCCCATGGATGCTGTGTTTTTGGCTTTAGAGAGTGCAGCTTTTACCTGTGTAGCTGTGATTACAGGGACTCTGCATTCTTCCTGTATAGATATGGGCCCTTTATGGGGTGAGAGGGGGGTAAAGTTAGCACTGAACCTACCTGCCAGGATGTTGGCAATATCAGTTGGTTCTGTAATTTTCGTGCCTTTGTGCTGTAACTCAGAGCAGATCTGGGGTGTTGCCATCGAGATTTTTGACATAGCTATAGAATGCTTTGTGGTTGTCCTTAGAATTAGTGGTGAGTTTGTTTTCATAGCTAGCTAGCTTTGGAGGATCTTATAAGGGATCTCAGCTTCTTACTGAGGCTGACCAGGGAGCTCCTCCACTCATGGGATTATACTCTTTTGCAACAGTTTCTTCCTTCTGTTGTAGAGTTTGTTTATTGCAGGGGGCCACCAGATTGGCTTCATGTTTTTAGAGGATAGTGTCTTGGTTCTGTTTGGGATAGTACGGTCCATGCACTCGTGTGCTTATAGAGTGCATTTGTGTAGGATTCAGCAGTTGTAACTGTATTGTCCATCTGCATGGGTGTCATGAAGTTAACCACTTCTGTCTTAAGAAGCATGAAGTTGGCTTTGGAGAAAATTTTTACTGTGGTTTCCTTAATGGGGGGTGGGGGCGGGATGTGGATATCAAGGGTGATTAGCTTATGGTCGGATCGGACCGAGGAGTTGACTTCAGGTGTGGAACACTGGTCACTCATGTTGGTAATGACTAGGTCTAGGATATTGTTGCCCCTGGTGGGGGTGTGGATAAGTTGATCTATGGCACTGGAGTTTATGAATTCCACAAAGCGTTGAGCTAAGGAGTTGGTACAGGAGTAGTTTTCCCAGTTAATGGTGGGGTAGTTGAAGTCGCCCATTATTAGGGTGTTTGGTTGAACCCTAATATTTTCCAGTACATCAAGAAAAGAGGAGTGGGAATCTTGGGGCATGGTGGGGGATCTGCAGCAAGCTACAATTTGGATTGCAGTTTTGCCCAGAGTTAGTTGCACTTGGATAACCTCGGATGCATTATGCTGAGCAACTAGCCTGGAGGTGTGGATATCCTTAATAAATATGGACACACCTCTGTCATTGGAGTTTTGGTCCAGGTTACATGGCCAAAAAGTGTGGTACGAGTTGTATCCTGGTAGTGCAGGGGTGCTCTCTGGAGCCTTGAACCAGGTGTCTCAGTCACTGCACAGATATCGATGTTCTCCATTTTAAGGAGCGCCTCGAGTGAGTGCATTTTGAGATTTAGACTTCTAGCACCGAGTAGCATTACCCTCAGGTTTTGCTTGCCTGTTCCTGTTATGGTGGTGAATTTGTTATTTGAACCCTGCCTAAAAAAGGCACTATAGGGGCAGCAAGAGCCTTAGCCAGTATCCAGAATCCCAGGGGCGACAGGTGCAGGCCATCTGTGGCAAAGCATCGTGGTCTGTCTACCATGTCATCCCAAGCAGACAGATACTGGATCCCCTTAGAATGACACCAGAAGCTTAGCCAATTGTTGGTCATTTTGTCCTTGTGCTGCGGTATCATTCTGGGCGATGGCAGAATGCTACTCAGGGCTAGGGTCATACCTGCCTGGGCTACAAGATTGGAGAACTCATCCATGTCTCTTCATGTAGTCCAGGGAGGTACGGTTCAGGTCATTCACACCAACATGGAAAATGAGAGAGTCATATTTGTACTTGTTGTGGAGTGACCCGAGTACATGGGTTATGTGGTGGATCCTGGCACCCGACAAGCAGCTGAGTCTGTGGGCTGTCATTTGGGTTGTGTTGGGGGATGGAGATTGCTTGCTTTTCTGCTTTGGAGGTCTCTGTTGCTTAGACAGATTATTATTGAGAGCCTCCGTAAATGTTTTTGTGTTACTATGTGTGGATTTTGGTGGTGTAGATTTAGTAAGACTATGTGATGAGTGTGGTGTGGTGCAAATGTTTACCTTCTCCTTATGGCTGTCAAGTTCAGTCTTGGTTGGAGAGAGCTGTACCTCCAGTTTGGCTAGATAAGTGCATCTCTCACAGGTTGTAGTGTTGGGTGGTAGGAGAGGGTTGTCTGTGTACATATGGCAATTTCTACATTGCCTCAAGATGCCCAGATTCATCAGATAGACAGGAGAGAACACTGGGAGCTGACCCTTGGACACGCCTCCTCTAGATAAGTGAGGAAAGTGAGTACAAGAGCTGTTTTTCTCTAAGCCAGTGAGAAAAGTAAGCACAAAAACGGTTTTCTTCTAGGTAATGAGGAAGATTGAGTCCTAAAGTAATTAGTAGCTTATTTAGTGCTTACAAGGTCTGAACAAGTGCTGAGCATGAATAAGCAAATTTAAGCGCTAAAATTAAGAATCTGTATCTGCACTAGATGAGTTACAGGACAGAAACAAGTGCAAATGCAGGCTTTCAAATCAGAAAGTTGAGAGAGATGGAAGATTGCCCAAACGGCCAATAACTACAATTTCTGGGCCAGAACCACTCCTTATGTGGTAGACAGGTTACCTAGTGCTTACTACTCCCACTGATAAACTAGAAGGCTTCCCTCCAAACCAGAAACGCTTGGGGGGGCTCAGAAGCTTACATACAGTCCTGGATACAGCAAATCTGTATCTGGAACATTAGTTACAGGAAAAGTAGGAGACAGGCTTTTTTTTTTTTTTTTTTTTTTTTTTTTTTTACAGAAAAGTAGAAAAAAACAGTAGTAAAAACAATTCACATGCAGTGCAAGCTAGTACACGAGTATGTAGCAATATTAGACCAAACACAGTTTAAAAATGCAATTAAATTAAAAAGGACTAAAAGCAAGTGCAGAAAGAGTTTATTGGGTAGAATGTGGTAAAGAGATGGGACTAGGGGAGTGTCCCAGATCAAATCTACAGTGGGGCGGGCAACTGCAAAAGCCACCAAATTTAAACTACAAACCAAAAATAGGGAGGGGGTGGGACAAAACATTTTCAACAGAGATCTAAGCAACAACTAACAGTACAAACTTTAAAACCAAAAAAATTTACTCAGCTCTGTATATTTGCAGATCAATCTCTCAGAACAGTGAGAACAGTTTCAACAGAGATCTAAGCAACAATTAAACTCTATAATCAAAAAATATATATACTCAGCTCTGTATATTTGCAGATAGTCTGTAAGGCAGTCTATCAGAACACAGGTTCCAACAATTTAAATGCAGGCTGTTACAGGTCAAAAAAAAAAAAAAAAAAATAGGCACGCATTAGACCCACTGTAGAGTACAACGCCCCTTTTGGAGTGTACCTCACAAGACATCTGCAGCAGCTGGAAAGGCTACAGTAGTACCTCACAAAGAGGATTACTGGCCTCAAACAGATGTCCTACACTGACCATCTCAAAAAACTCCAGCTTTACTCTGTAGCATATCGCCTACTCCGAGGTGATCTCTGCCTAAAGCTATGTTAAACCCAGAGCTGTTTGGCATGCTACACCTAAAGAAATTCCAATCCCTCCAAGCTACATGTTCTAGGCACCTAAACAGGACATGCTGGAGGGATAGATTCCTGTCCCAGACACTTCCCATACTCTGAAACAAGCTACCCAACTATGTCAAGCAAAGCTCCTCATTAGCACTCTTCAAGGAAAATCTTGATGAATGGATGGGAAATAGGAAATTCACCCCAGGGATCACTTCTGTGGCTCTGCTCAACAGTGGCACAGGAAATTAACTTTCTTGGGTGGCATAAGCCAGGGAACCTTGTTGGTGAGGCTTACGTAGGCCCTTGGGCCGATAGGCTAGTACCTACCTATGAACATTCAAACAGTGGATGAGGACAGGAGATGGAGAGGGAAGAGTGAGAGAATAATATTTGTTAGAGGTAATAAATGGAATAAATATGGGAGGCAGGTGAACTAATGAGTAAAAGCATGTTTGAAGTCTCATGGTAAGAGGTACATCAACTAGAGAATGATCAGCAAAATAAACAGAACTGAACAAGACCCTAAATGAAAACTCTTGCTTACAACTTACAAGAAAGTGGCACTTCCTACATATAGGAATTTAAGAGCTGACAATAACTTTCTCCAAGCAGATCAAATGTTATAAGCATTTAACTTCTATATGCCTGAGAAGAATTTGGCATTTGCCAAACCTTAAGACAGAATCCCTAGAGAAAACTCCTGGATTGCTGGTATACTGTAACATACGCTTTATCACCATCATCATAATCATCTTTCGGCTTTTCCCATTAGTGGTCGCCACAGCAGATCATCTCTTTCCATTTCTTCCTATAGGTTCATAGGTTGATACTAGGCTATCTGCCCTAGGGCATTTATAAGCCTAGCCAGAGTGGGTTTGGCTTTCGCCACCCTTTTAGATTAGTTGACTGTGCCTCTGTATAGTAGGTCACAGAAGATAGCCCTTTTGAGGTTAGTTTACTGTGCCTCTGTCTAGTAGGGACACAGAAGAGATCCCAGGGGTAAACATACGATCCCCCATCCACTCGTCAAGATTTTTCTTGAAGAGGGTCATTGAGGGACTCTGCCTAACATGGATTGGGATTTTGTTCCAGAGTGAGGGGAGCCTCTGGGATATGAACCTGTCCCTCCAGCATGTCCTATTTATTTCTGTGCTGAGGTTCAAGTCCCTGGAGCGTGTAGCTCTAAGGGATTTGGATTTCCTGAGGTGGAGCATGTCCATTAATTCTGGGTTGGACATGGCTTTATATGTCAGGCACAGATCGCCTCTGAGTAGGCAGTAAGCAACTGAGGAGAGCTGGAGTTTCTTTAGCCTAACTGCATAGGGCATCTGTTTGAGTCCCTTGATCCTCTTGGTGAGGTACTTTTGGGGTCTTTCCAGTTGCTGAAGGTGTCGGGTAAGGTACATCCCAAATGGGGCATTGTATTCAATTATGGGCCTGATGAGTGATGAGTACAGGGGCACAATGACCTCTCTTGATCTAGATGTGAACCCTTTCATAAGGTGGGCTATATAGAAGGTCTTGCTAACCACTTTGGCAACGTGATTGTCAAAGGAGAGATTGCTATCTACTTGGGTCCCCAAATCCCTATCCTCTGCATCTTGCTCTGTCACACCAACCGCCTGCATGTCCTCTCTCACCACATCCATAAACCTTATCTTAGGCCTTCCTCTTTTCCTCTTACCTGGCAGCTCCATCCTTAGCATCTTTTTCCCAATTTACCCATCATCCCTCCTCAGCACGTCCAAACCAACGCAATCTCGTCTCTCTTGCTTTGTCTCCAAACTGTCCAACATGAGTTGACCCTCTAATATACTGATTCCTAATCCTATCCATCCTAGTCACACCCAGTGCAAATCTTAACATCTTTAACTCTGCCACATCCAGCTCCGACTCCTGCCTTTTTGTCAGTGCCACTGTCTCCAACCCATATAACATAGGTGGTCTCATTACTGTCTTGTAGATCTTCTTTCACTCTTACTGGTACCAGTCTGTCAAAAATCACTCCTGACACTCTTCTCCACCCATTCCACCCTGCCTGTACTCTCTTCTTCACCTCTCTTCCACATTCACCATTACTCTGAACTGTTGATCCCAAGTACTTTAAACTCGTCCACCTTTACCAACTCTACTCCCTGCATCCTCACCATTCCTCTACCCTCCCTCTCATTTACACACATATATTCTGTCTTAGTCCTGCTGGCCTTCATTCCTCTGCTCTCTAAAGCACATCTCCAACTCTCCAGAGTCGCCTCAACCTGATTCCTACTCTCACTACAGATCACAATGTCATCTGCAATCATCATAGTCCACGGGGCCTCCTGTCTGATCTCATCTGTCAACCTGTCCATCACCACTGCAAATAAGAAAGGACTCAGAGCTGATCCTTGATGTAATCCCACCTCCACCTTAAACGTATCTGTCACTCCCACTGCAGTCCTCACCACTGTCACACTACCCTCGTACATATCCTGTACCACTCTTACTTCTCTGCCACTCCCAACTTCTTCATACAATACCACAACTCTTCTCTAGGCACCCTGTCATATGCTTTCTCTAAGTCTACAAAGACACAATGCAACTCCTTCTGACCTTCTCTGTATTTCTCCAATAACACTCTCAGAGCAAACATCGCATATGTAGTGCTCTTTCCTGGCATGAAAGCATACTGCTGATCACTAATCATCACCTCCCTTCTTAACCTAGCTTCTACTACTCTCTCCCATAACTTCAAGCTGTGACTGATCAATTTTATCCCTCTGTAGTTACTGCAGCTCTACACATCACCCTTATTCTTAAAGATAGGTACCAAAACACTTCTCCACTCCTCAGGCATCCACTGACTTTCCAAAAATTTCATTAAACAATCTAGTTAAAAATTCCACTGCCATTTCTCCTAAGCACCTCCATGCTTCCATTGGGATGTCATCTGGGCCAACAGCCTTTCCATTCTTCATCCTCTTCATAGCTGTCCTTACTTCCTCCTTGCTAATCTGTTTCACTTCCTGATTCACTATCCCCACATCATCCAACCTTCTCTCTCATTCTCTTCATTCATCAGCCTCTCAAAATACTCTTTCCATCTACTCAACACACTCTCCTCTCTAGTGAGTACCTTTCCCTCACTATCCTTTATCACCCTTACTTGCTGCACATCTTTCCCAGCTTTGTCCCTCTGTCTAGCCAATCGGTACAGGTCCTTTTCTCCCTCTTTAGTGTCCAATCTCTCATACAACTCTCCATAAGCCTTATCCTTAGCTCTCGCCACTTCTCTCTGCCATGCGCCTCATCTCATACTCATGCCTACTTTCTTCATCTCTTTGACAATCCCACTTCTTCGTCATCCTCTTCCTCTGTATACTCTCCTGTACTTCCTCATTCCACCACCAGGTCTTCTTGTCCTCCTTCCTCTGTCCAGATGTCACACCAAGCACCTTTCTAGCAGTCTCCCTTACTAGTTCTGCTGTAGTTACCCAGCTATTCCGTAACTCTCCACTGCCTCCCAGTGCCTGTCTTAACTCTTCCCTAAACTCCACTTCACAATCACCCTTTTTTTAACTTCCACCATTTAATCCTTGGCACTGCTTTCACACTCCTCTTCCTCTTCTTGATCACCAACGTCATCCTACAGACCACCATTCTATGCTGCTTAACTACACTTTCCCCTGCCACCACTTATAGTCTCCAATCTCCTTCAGACTGGCCCTCCTACATAGGATATATAATCCACCTGTGTGCATCTTCTTCCACTCTTGTACGTCACCCTATGCTCCTACTTCTTCTTAAAATATGTATTCATCACAGCCATGTCCATCCTTTTCGCAAAATCCACAATCATCTGACCTTTTGCATTCCTCTCCTTAATACCATACCTACCCATCACTTCCTCATACCCTCTGTTCACTTCACCAACATGCCCATTAAAGTCCGCTCCAATCACTAGTCTCTCACCCTTGGGTACACTCACCACAACTTCACCCAACTCACTCCAAAGCATATGCACTAACAACATTCATCATTACACCATCAATTTCGAGCTTCATAAGCATCACTCAGTCAGACACACTCTTCACGTCTAAAACACTCTTGGCATATTGTTCCTTTAGTATAACCCCTACCCCATTTCTCCTGCCATCCACACCATAATAGAACAATTTGAACAAGTTTCCTAAACGCCTGGCCTTACTTTCCTTCCATCTGGTCTCTTGCATGCACAATATATCAACCCTCCTTCTCTCCATCATATCAGCTAGCTCTCTTCCTATACCAGTCATACTGCCAACATTCAAAGTTCCTACCCTCACTGCTGCACTCCTAACCTTACTCCTCTCTTCCTGCCTTCGGGCATGCCTTCACCCTCTTCTCCTTCAGTCAACAGTAGCCCAATTTCCGCCAGCACTCTGTTGGCTAACAGTACTGGTGGCGGTTGTTGTTAACCCATAAGTTATGTGGCAGAATTTTTATGCCGGATGCCCTTCCTGATGCAACCCTCCCCATTTATCCGGGCTTGGGACCGGCACAAAGAAATGCACTGGCTTGTGCATCCCCAGTGGCTGGGTTAACATACCCTTTATCACCATGACCCCAAAATAGGAACTGAAGGCAATGTCCAACATGCAGATTTTAATAAAGTTAGTCAGTGAAGACCAAGTCATAGCTATGTAGATGTCGTCCAAGGACTCACTGCAGAATGAGCCACAGAGTACAGATTGCTCTAATGGAAGGAATTTTAGGTAGCTGTACCAATTTCCTACCATACTTATAGCAACATATCGTGTGCAATTGACAGCCAGTAAGACAAAAGAAAGTTAACTATCATCTTTTGCTCTAACTTCAATGAGACATAACACAAATAAACTGGATTACTTTACCCAAAATCCTTAATAATGTTCACATATGTACCCCTAAGTCATCTATAGGCATGAAGGCAATGCAGCAGGCATTTTCCTTGGCTGGTGCAATTTTTTTTATTTTTTTTTCACAGTATAAGGAAGCTCAGACTAATTCAGTGGTTGAAGTTCAACTCGGTTGCAACCTTAGGCACAAGCAATTGTCTGATCCTCAATGAAACCCTTTCCCAATGAAAGAATAAAGGGATTGGTGCACAAGGCTTCAATTTCAGAGATCCTTATAGTGGAGGTTGCAGCTACAGATTTTCTACACCAACAGTCAAATAGCTTAGTTATGTCAGAAAACTCTGATAGTGAATGGCCTTCGAGATAAGGCCCAACAATAGCTTACTTCTGCATGGTACAGTCAAGAAGAACCTTTTCGGTTTGTATCAGTGTGTTTTCCGGAGTAAAACGAGTCTGAAAAGACAATAAAATAGCCGCCATCCTCCTTAAAAATCAATCTCCAGTAATTACAGAAAGGGGAGGGGGCAGATATTATTAGAGCTTGGAGGTTTAGATGTGCTAATCCTACAGGGTGGGATAGCGTAGCCTTAAGGGGCAGCCTTTGAGGACATTCCTTTTAAAATGTACACAAAAGCAGGAATCAAATCTGCTTGGGCCAGAAGGAAGCTACCAAATGACTGTCCCTATAAAGACCTAGCTTTCTGCATGTTTCCTCATTACAGAAAATGGGAGAAAAGCATAAAGCATTCCCTGAAACCAAATATTAATGTTCTCATGTTCTGTCTTTTGGACAGAGGGGTGAAACAGAAGTATGAATGGCACTTCACTCTAGTCACAAACATTCAAACAGGTCATAAATCAGGAATCCTTTCAGGACACAACACATAGACCACATAGTCAGTGTGCCAGTCACAGCCCTTAAGGCCAAACACAATGCCAGACACACTCGTCATTGGTGACTTCATAGTCAGACACACTGACGTCCCGCTCACCAGGTTGAGTAAGGAGAAGGTCACAGTAAGCTGCCTATCGGGCGCTAGAATCCGCCACATAACGCAAGCACTCAGGTCTCTCAACAGCTGGTACAAGTACGACTCAGTCATTGTCCATGCTGATGTGAACGACCTGAGACGTACCTCCCTGGACTACATGAAAAGAGACTTAGAGGAGCTCTCTGATTATGTAGCCCAGGCAGGTATGACCCTGACCTTGAGCAGTATCCTACCTTCACCAAGAATGATGCCACAATACAGAGACAAGATGATCAGCTTTAATAATTGGTTCAAACTCTGGTGTCATTCAAAGGGGATCCAATGTCTGTCTGCCTGGGATGACATGCTGGACAAGCCACGCTGCTTTGCAAGGGACGGCTTGCACCTGTCACCCCTGGGCTTCCGGATATTGGCAAAGGCTCTTGCCACCCCCATAGTGCCTTTTTTAGGCAAGGCTCAAATTCTAAACCTACCACCCTAGAACACAAAAAAGGAAAAAAACTAAGGGTAATGCTGCTCAATGCCAGAAGTCTCAACCTCAAGATGCACACACTCGAAGCCCTTCTCAGTATGGAGAACGTCGATGTCTGTGCTGTGACTGAAACCTGGTTCAAGGCTCCTGAGAGCTCCCCGGCACTATCAGGTTTTACCTCATATCATGCGTTCCTGCCCCAAAATCTGGACAACACCAAGAAAGGAGGGGGGGTGTCCATATTCATCAAGGACACCCACACCTCAAGGTTGGTGGCAACGCATGATGCATCGGAGACCATCCAGGTGCAATTAACCATAGGCAAGACTGCTCTGCAATTTGTAACATGTTACACGCCACCCTCTCAAACTCAGGAACCTCACATAGCTTTCCTGAAAACACTGGAGGGGATAAATGCATCTCCAAACACCATCATACTAGGTGACCAACTACCCGAATATAGACTGGGCTCACTACTCAAGCCCCAACAATCTAGCCCAAAGGTTCCTAGAGTTCATAAACTCAAATGCCATGGAACAACTAGTCACCATCCCCACAAGAGGAGAAAACATACTAGATCTCATCATCACGAACATGGGGTCAAAATGTTCAACACCGGAAGTATACCCCTCACTGGTGAGATCAGATCATAAACTAATCTCACTGGAAGTCCACATCCCGCCCCCACCCCAGATAAAAAAGACCACAGTGAAGAACTTCTCAAAAGCTGACTTCACACTTCTAAAGACTAGTGTGGTCTCTTTCAAGGCCCCCGAGCCTGCGGAAACCACTACTCAAGCCGCTGAATCACTTACAAATGCCTTCTACCAGCACCTACAGGACTGCATGGATCAGGCAATCCCAAACAAAACAAAGACTCTTTGTACCAAAAGCAAGCGTCCAGTCTGGTGGACCCCAGCCATAAACAAGCTCTACAACAAAAGGAGGAAGCTACTACAAGATAGAGCCAAATCCTTAAAAGGGAAGACACCTTTGATCATTATAAGTAAAAAACTAAGATCTCTCATAAAATCATCCAAGGCAAATTTTGAGAGAAAAGTCGCTAAGGACTCAAAAGACAATCATAAGGCCTTTTTTAGCTATGTTAGAAACCTGGGAGGAAACTCCTAGATATGCTCAGAATTGGTTCAAAATGATGTAAAAATCACAGAACCTACAGACATTGCTAACATACTGGCTGACTGGTTCAGTGCAAACTCCCCCCCTCCCCCCCAAAAGGAGCGATATCTATACCAGAGGATTGTAGCCCCCCAAACATCACAAACGCTCAGGTGAGAACTGCTCTCCAAGGCAAAAAACACAGCATCCATGGGACCAGATGGTGTCCCCGGTTGTGTGCTCCACAAACTCAATGAGGAATTAAACCCGCAGTTAGGGCAGCTGTTTAATCTTAGCCTCACCTCAGGATACGTACCCAAGGAGTGGCGTACGGCAACTGTGGTCCCACTTCAAAAAGGCGGTGCCTCCACCGACCCTGGAAATTACCGTCCCATCAGCTTGACAAGCCTGGTCTGCAAAGCTATGGAGAGGATCATAATGGAACTCATAAATAAAGACATAGGGGACTTGCAGACATTGGATCCAACCCAGTTTGGTTTTGTCAAAGGCAGATCATGCCTTTTAAACTTGGTTGACTTTTTCGAAACAGTCACCAAGGCCATTGATGAGGGCAAGGCAGTCCACACAGCCTACCTCCACCTGGCAAAGGCTTTCGACACAATACCCCACTCAGGTATCATTGAAAAACTCACCAGCTTAAATGTAAACCCATACGTCACAAGATGGGTTGCAAACTGGCTAAGTGACAGAACCCACAGGGTCAGAGTTGCTGGCGCCATGTCAGACTCAAAGCCTGTCACAAGTGGTGTCCCACAGGGCTCAGTCCTGGGCCCACTCTTGTTCGGCATCTACTTTTCAGAAGTACAAGCAAACACAGGAGGGTTATGGCTGACAAAGTTTGCAGATGACTGCAAACTGGGTGCCATAGTCGAAAACACATCTGACACAGATATCCTTCAGAAGGGGCTTATAGAAACGGATAACTGGTGCCAGAGCCATGGCCTACAGTTAAACGCCAAAAAATGCATAGTCATACCCTTCGGGAAAAACAAGGTCACCCCTAGCTACCATATAGGTGGCAATCCACTAAGCACAGAAGAGGTTATCATGGATCTGGGGACCCAGGTTGACAGTAACCTTTAGTTTGACACTCACGTTGCCAAAGTAGTTAGGAAGACCTTCTACATTGCCCACCTGATCATGAAGGGATTCACATCTAGATCAAGGGAGGTCATCGTTCCCCTGTACTCATCACTCATCAGACCAATGATTGAAGTACAATGCCCCATTCGGAATGTATCTCACCCGACACCTGCAGCAATTGGAAAGGCCCCAAAAGTTCCTCACCAAAAGGATAAAGGGTCTCAAAAATATGTCTTATGCTGCCCGACTGAAAGAACTCCAGCTCTATTCAGTTGCTTACCGTCTGCTCAGAGGTGACCTGTGCCTGACATACAAGGCCATGTCCAACCCGGAATTGATGAACCTGCTTCACCTCAAAAAATCTAAATCCATCAGAACTACAAGGGCAAGAGACTTAAACCTCGACATGGTTATTAATAGGACGTGCTGGAGGGACAGATTCATCACCCAGAGACTCCCTATGCTGTGGAACAAAATCCCGGTACATGTGAGGCAGAGCACCTCGCTGGCTTTGTTCAAGAGAAATCTTGACCAATGGATGGGAGATCGCAGGTATACCCCAGGGATTACCTCAGTGTCACTGCTTGACAGAGGCACAGCAAAATAATGGGCATAGTATCTTTCAAACTAAAGGGGTGGCGAAAGCCACAAAACTCTGGGCTAGGCTTATAAATGCCCTTGGGCAGATAGCCTAGTATGAACCTATGAACCTATGAACATCCTTGCAATGGCCAAAGTGACCATGGGGCATCAGTAGATAAAAAAAAACAAACAAAAAAAAACAATATGTCAACAAGAGAGTCCGCTACCCCAGAAAAACATGCATCACTTAGAAAACAATGGGCTGGCATTATCCTCTCATACTGTTACAGTGCTTCCTAACACTGAGTAGAACTTTTTTTTGGGTCTGTTGATGGACATACCAGGCAGCAGCCATACTATCTGCATAAGAGCCATCACTGGTCCATCTGGTTTCAATGAGGAACAAAAAAGGTCTATCCTCTCTGGTCTGGCACTCATCACTTCTCTTCTTTTGAGAATCACCAAGCCTATTCTGCTGCCAGCTTTCTACTAAGTATATCAGAAAGCACACAAACAAATGTTTCAGTCTTGACCACAAAATATAGAAAAATCAATCAAGTAGTATTGGAATTCACTTCCATATCAGCAGTGAAATGCTGCTACAGAACTGAATACCGATAATGCACTACCTACCGAAATCACGCACCCTAACACTTCGTACCTGGGGAGTCTGACTCCTTTGCCAGTTCTACCTAGTCTTCTGGCCTGAATGAATGTCTGGTGCTAGAGGTGTGAATAACAAAAAGCTGCCATGAAGAAGGCTGTTCACCTCCAGCCACCAAAGCAGTCTTTTGGAACAGGCTTAGGTAATTCAGACCAACAGCTCCTGGGATTCCCTGTACTGGAATTACTGGAACTGAAGCACCTACTGCAGAATTCTAATATGCAGCAAGGTGTGCGGTACCACAAACTATGTGGCTGCCATGAGCCCCAAAGTTTGATGGCAGAGACCTGCTGGCATGTAACCTTTTGAGACCACGGATAGAACAATGTCCAAAATGCTTAGCAATATGCCCAACGGAAGAAGACTTGAGCAATACCAGGATTGCAGTCTTAAGTCTAAGGACCAACCATGTGTCTCAGTGAACTAGTGTTGCATGTCCTTTGACACAGTCTGTCCATCATTGGTACTTAGAGGAGAGTTACAGGCAGTATTTCAGACAAATATAACACTAGAAGTATAGTTTCAATATTAAAAATAAAATAATTGAAAAGATTTGGGGATTAAAGATCTCTTGAACAATTAAAAACTCTTGAGGTCTGGTCTGTTTAACTCAAAGGAATGTTTACAAATTCAGATTCCTGTTTAGCTATACAGTTTTTTAACTATATTTAGTATGTTCTGGCAGATTCGTTCATGCAGTCTGTAGCAGACATCAAATTACTTAAAATCTCTTACCCTGTATTCTACAAAAATGTATTTTGCTAACAATGCTATAAATGTATTCTGTGCTTAACATTGCTGGTTTGTTATTCTTGTATGCATGCGTTATAAGTCTGTGCTTCCATCTACAACCTCTCTCCCCATTTTGACACATGGGTCACAGATGTGACACCCAACTGCATCATTTCGAGCCAATGTTCACACCGCCAAGCTACCCTGCCATGGTTGTTCCATTATGGAACACACACCTGTTGCATGTCTCTAGAAAGTGGGAGGAAACCAGAGCATCCAGAGAAAAAACCCATGAACACAGGGAGAACATGCTGATGGTTTCCAAGCCAAGAATCAAGGACCTTTAGCTCTGAGGCGACAGTGGTACATGCTACACTGTTGTGGCGTCCTGTAAATATTATAACCTACTTATTTTTTTTGTAATTTTTTTTTTTTTTTTTTTTTTTACCTTGGTTGAGCCTGAAAGTGGTTCATATGGGTCAGCTCTCTACCTGGTTAAGAACTACATAAATTAATGTAGGTCACACTAAAGGAGAGTATCTCTTTCAGATGAGGCCAAGAGAAGGATTTGCAAACGCTTGCTGTCACGGCTACCTATTTGGTTGTCTTGGATGTATTACTATTTTAGTTTGATGTTTCTTGTCCACATATTACAAACAAACTCGGGTGGAACTAGTTGTGGCATTCTGTACAATGAGATGCTACTCCTGCCTTATAACAAAGCACTGAAGTATTAAGGAAAACTATTTTTACTTGTGCTATACTGTTATGGTGTTTGTGTTCATAAAGTTGAGCATATAAGTAATGAATGTTGTTTGTAGTCCTAGATTTGCATATAATGTGATTTGAATCATTTAACCAGACAAATGCATCTGAGTTACCCCTGTAATGAAAAACCTATACTTAAGAATCTTGCCAAGTTAAAAGATTTGGAAATAATTACTTTCAAAGTTAGCAATTGTTTATCTGTAATTCCTGCATTAAAAGTGAGATTAGAAATGTGACCACTCTGAAGGTAATTTTGCTGCTGTAAAGAGACATTGTAGACACCTGCTATAATGTTGTCATTTTCATTCAGAACTTGACAAAGAGATTTAAGAATAAAAACTTGGATGTAGAAAACTAATGTTTGAACAAGACAAAAGAAGCCTTTAATGTGGACAGATTTTTGAATGGAATAGTAATGTGACCTATTCAGAAGGTCAAGCCATGTATGTTCAGAAGTGGATCTAAAAATAAGACTGATGATGAAAATGATGTGGCTGATGGTACAAAATGGCTTTTAATTATAATAAAATTAAGGGTTGGAAGGGTGGCCTAATGGTTAAGGTGTTTGCCTTACAAACACAAGGTGCAGCGTTTGAATCTCACAAGGGATAATTGGCTAGGCTTAAAATGGCTCGCAAGGGTCGTTAGCTTAGTACTAATCTATGAACCTATGAACCTATGAATCTAAGAACCAAAATGTCCTGCACATGTTGGAGCTGTGATTTTGCCAGACAAATCGCAATCTCCAACTACAGAAATAATCTGAGCAGGAGATCCCTGTGCTAGATGAGAGTCTGACCCTAAGTATGAGACACTAAAAGCCAGTTATCCACTTAAGGGAACACTTAATCCTTGCAATCAAAGATGAGCTGCCGCAAGTGCCACACATTTAATAAACATCTATGCACTTCTATGCACTACTTTGCCAGTTTGCTTAAGTGATTGTCCCTGCTTAATTTCTTAACAAATGTTATGTTCCTCCACATGTATAAATTCAACCATATGTGTCTATATTCAAGTGTTTAAATACTTGTTCTGTTTGATACTATGTATATATATTTTTGACATTTTTATCCTGTAAATGTGTTAACAATTTTTTTTATCAATTTTGTTTATAATTTCTATTACTTGTTGTGATAATTTGTATGCAAGCTTAGACTGGAACTTTTCTCCCCAGGTCTCCGCTGAAAATGGGCACTGTCCCAGTCAGACCATCCTGGTAAACAAATGTTAAACAAATAAATAAATAAAATCTGGAGAAGGTGCAAGACCAAACGGCAGGAAAACAATCTAAAAACGACTGGTCCCTGTTCAGAAGTTGAATTTCCTGGATACTCCAGCAGTCGTTTGTGTGTAAATAAGCTTCCTAAAACTCTGGAGAGTACATGTGGCCTTGCTCTTGATAAAACGTAGAACAGACTGCAGCATAACTGCACAAAAGGACATTTTGGGAATAGAGATAATTAAGTAGAGATCTATAATGGGACTGAGGTCTCCAAGTCTAACTGGACAACAAAGATCAGAACTGTCATCCTCATCAGTGGTGTTCTGGAATTTCTTAGATGGCAGTCTTTGAAAGAAGCTGTCACACCTCCTTCCACACCAGTACCTACTGATGAGATAACGTGACTGATAAGGGTAAAGATGGGCATTTTGGCCTGGCCATGAATGGGATGAGATGCCCATTGGTGATAATCTCCCTTATTCACCTCTCCCTGAACATTCTGCGTTACTGGGAGAGGTACAGGAAAACCCCCATCTTGGCTGCAAGCAGAAGCCAGTTGTGAAAATCAGAAAAGGCTGTGGACTCCCAAGAGGAGGATCATTACCTCCTTGGTTTTGCTGTCTCCTTCAGCCACTGGTCTTGGACATGTTGTGGATACCTGGGTTACAGTGAATGAACAGATCCATCTTTCAGTCATTGCAAGCATCACTGGACGATTACAAAAAGGTATTTTTTTTGTCTCGTGTGTCCTGGAAAAAAGTGCGCCTAGGAGAATGAAGTCACCCTGGACGCCGAAAGGTACTGACCTTTCTCCTTTATGCTTTACAGATCCCAAAGAATTTTAGGCCCAAGCAGTACAGGCCCTTTAAAGTGTGCATCTATGAATGCCACCTTGGTGTCATCAGCAAAAGACTTGAGGCACAGTCAGTGGTGTCAGCACATGGCCATGCTGGGTGCCACTACCTTGGAATCTCCTTGCATAGAGCTGTAGACAGCTCACACAGTGAGCTTGCTCAGAGAAAAACACAAACTTGGCAAAGGAAATTCTCCTGGACGAGGGCCTAAGCAGTGTGCATTATTTCTTCCAAAATGTCTCTGTCTTTGGATACTGAATTACTGTATGCCAATGCTCTACTTTCAATGTCCAAGACACAAATTCTGCTCTACCAGCCTGTCCATAGGCCTGAACTCCTCACATGGTGAACTGGGGGGGGGGGGGGGGGCTGAGACTAAGTTGTAGGATTCCTCTCCAGAGCAGCTGCAGAAACAATTAAATCCAGCTTGGGTATCTTTTCCCAAACAGCAGTCTGGCACAGGTATAAGAATTCCCTGGCTACAAAGGGTTGGGCTCTGTGCACATATGCTGGAATAAACTAAAAGTGGCATTATGACCTCATACAAGGCTAAAAAGCATGAAAGCACTTAATTCCTCTGCACTTATGGTATCTTGATTTCGGTACTATATGGTTTTTGAACAGTTTTGTTCATTTTATAACTTTCCATCAAAATTGTTTTTAAGTGTTGTGTTCATACCTCTCAAATGTACAAATTTTTGCAGAATGTCCAGATTTTTCCCTCATATTTTTGGTCTGTTTTTCATAAAAGTATTTAGTAGCAAATCATTAAAAACTGAAATTAGAAAATAATGACAGACATTTGAGTTTCAGACTTTATACCCTTTAGAAAATTAATGCTAATGCAAAACCTGTTATTTTATCACCGAAGTCTGTACGAGCAATATTTAAAAAAATGTCGCTATTTTTGGGCCTATGTCCCACTTTTATTTATGGCTTTGTCCAGATTTCTTGCTCTAAGAATTTGAGAAGTATAGTTGTGTTTCTATAGTCAACTGGCTGGTTTATTTGATGCTGTACTGTTTTTCCCTGGTGTTCAATCTACTATTCTTTACTACACCTTAGCTACCGCAACAGCACCGTTTGTGCAGTCACCCTGCTGTTTAACTGTTATCGAGCTGTCTGTGATAATTGTACTGTTCTTTCTACCACTTTAAAGGAAAACTCCACCCTAGAACTAAAAAAAAAAAAATGCTTTTTTTCAGTCTTTGTTTCCAGACCTATTTTAACACCTCAGAATCACTCTAAGTGCTTTATTTGTATTTTTAGCATGTTTGCCAGAACATGGCTACCGATGGGGCTTGATATAGCAACATGATCTTCTCCTTCAACCCTTTCTCTTTCCCATAAAGCATTTCAAGTCTTCTTTCTATGACTCATGCCAGACATAAGGAAGTCACTGTGAATTCCCATGCCATTGACATACAATGGGAAATGTATGACTCACTGTCAGTTTGTATTCCTTCTGCAAGAGGGCTGCTTCTTTTCTTTGGCTAATCGCCCTCATTTATGTTTTGCTCAGAGCTTCTTTTACACTATACTTTGAAGTCATCTAGCTGCAGTCACAGAAGGAGCTAAATTAGAGGCCTTTGTTCTAGGTGTTCTTTTGTAGTCCAACATGAATTGACAGTCCCCTCCCCCAACACTACTGCAAAGGTGTTAAAACTGTCACTGCAACAGTCAGCTCACAATTGAAAGGAAGGGACGTCCAGTCTAAATTTCTTCCCCTCTGCCTGCAGTAAGAGTTGTGTATTTATTTAATCACTTTGCCAGCAGTAGAAAGAAATATTTATATAAACACGTTCAATTTAATTTTTGCAAGCAATTGTTGAATATTTCAGTGTTTTATTACTAGTAACTTTTGATTAAACCCCATTTCTGTATACAAGCCATTATTATGTTAACTTATTTTTGTGTCAGCATTTCTTTTTGAGGTACAGTTGTCTTGTGACATGCTGTTTTGGTAATTTCCTGGCATTCTACTCATCTCCACATTTTTAAAATTACAGCAAAACAGTAACGTGCAAACCTGACTTCATGATGCTGGCTCAGTAAAAGAATGTACTGAAATCTCACTGTAGTCTACAGTCCATGTAGTGAAACATTTTTTTTTGGGGGAGCTGGGTTGTCCCTTACTGAATATTTTAGGGAATAAAGTATCACTCACGCATACTCCACACTGCTTTGTATGGAATAGTCAGAGACTCAGATGTGCAGCTATTCAGGATGCGCAACATACTAGCTTTGGCAGGGAAAATGTTTTGTGAAGGAGAAAGGGATTGGTATGTTTTTTCTGTATTAAAATTTTAGCAAAATGTAGAATCAGTGCATGACTGTTTTTGTTTGACTGAGTTGTTTGTAAGGTATGCAAAGTAATATTGGGAGGACCCACAGCAAATGAGAATAGTAAATGTATGTGCACATACAGTAAAGGAAAAATTAACTCAAGGAAGTGCCTTGTGTCGAGGGCGGTACCCTCATGATTGAAAGGTAAGAGGTATGAGAGATGTTTTATTCTATCAATGTATGAATGTATGAGAGAAAGCAAAAGCAAAAACATAAGTTAAGAGTTATAGATAAAGTTAAAACAAGTTCATGAGCCACCGCATGATTAGGACGTAGACTGTAAACTGTGAAAACAAATTAATTTGTCCACACCATGATTGGGACGTACCCTGTACAACAAGTTCATGTGCCCACAGCATTATTGGGACGTACCAAATCAAATACAGCAAGTGCTCTTACATTGGCAAGCTTCAAGACTTTGAGTCTTTATTAAGTGTTCCAAATCACTGTACAGAGTTTCAGGAAAAATGTAGAAAGGTTACTGAGGATAAGCGGTTAACTTTACAAATCAGGCAGCTGGGAAACCTAAGCGGTTGAGGCAGAAGCAGAGGGAGGGGTAGAGAAATTGCCAGAGCATTTAGCAAAAGTGCTAGCCGAGGGGAACAAGGTGCAGTTTGGTTGCCAACCATGAGCTGGCAGTGACTCTCCGGCTTCATCTAACACATCTTGCTTCAGTTGTGGACCAATCACGAGCTGGCAGTGACCCTCTGGCTTCATCTAACACATCTTGCTTCAGTTGTTGGCCAACCAGGAGCTGGCAGTGACCCTCGGGCTTCATCTAACACATCTTGCTTCAATTGTGGACCAACTACGCACTGGCAGTGACCCTCCGGCTTCATCTAACACATCTTGCTTCAGTTGTGGAGAAGCAGCACATTGGAGAGGAGAATCCCCACACAGGCAAATGCAGAGAGTCCAAGATACTTGGACTGAATGACAACCAAATTAAAATAATGCAGTTTTTCCAAGACTACCATCTCAGATTGGAGGGAGTCAAGAAGCTCCATACTGACTAAGTCAAGCAAATAACACGAAAGCAAATTATAACCCTCTACTGCCAATAGATCAAAATGGACCCTACATTAAGATCAAAATAAATTAAAAGAAAAGCACCTATTCTGGTGGACACTGGAGGCACTAGGCCAGTGTTAAAACTTACTTCAGATAGTCAGACACAAGTATCAGAGCATAAAGTAAAGGCAGTCGGTGTCACAAATACTATGGTTACGTATCCTGTTTTGGAACCCATCCCCATTTATTTTGGTCTGGTAGAAGAAAAGCATTATTTTCTTTTGAGTTCAACTGCACCAGTAAATCTGCTAGGAAGAGATTTGTTATGCAAGCTGGGTTCTACTATTTACTGTTCCCCAGAAGTGCTGTTTGAAACTGTTCTGAAAGAACCAGAAGGTGGAAGTTTGGTCAGTTTTAGCAGAAGATGAGGAACACCCTGATGGAAGCATACACAGATGGAGAGTTACTACAGCAGTTACCTACCAACTTGTAGATAAAGCATGCAAATGAACTAGGTATGCTGAAATCAACAGAACCAATAAAAATAAAATTAGACCCATCAAAACCTCTTCCTAGAGTGCCACAATATCCACTAAAGCCCGAAGCAGAGCAGGGAATCAAACCTGTAATTCAGTCTCTGATACAGCAAGGAATAATAATATTAGCTAAAAGCCCTGTTAACACTCCTATTTTTTTTCCAGTTAAAAAGGCGGGAAAGGATACTTATAAATATGTACAAGACTTAACACCTGTAAATAAATGAGTATTGCCTACTTTTCCTGTTGATCCAAATCCACCACCAGTACTGCGTTGCATACCACCTACAGCTAGTTAGTATTCTGGCATACATTTATGTTCTGCATTCTTTTCTATACCTGTTCAACCTGAAAATCTCTTTCTTTTTGCTTTTACTTATCAGGGACAGCAATATACCCCTACATGGTTGCCAAAAGGATATACTAAAAATCCTTCATTATTTTCTCAAAGTCAGAAAAAAGATTTTGAGAATGTGACATTTCCTGGTGGGATTGTGTTGGTACAATATGTAGATGGTTTTCTAATAGCATCAAATTTCTTTCAGCAATGTCAGCAGGATAACTTGCATTATCAGAGTATCCTTGCAGAAAAGGGACACAAAGTGTCTAGAGAAAAACTACAATTGTCACCTCAGCTACATTATCCTTGTCAGGGTAGCAGGCTAGTGTTACCATCTCATATTCATACAATATCTAAGGCCCCACATCTGACTTACTCAGTGACAGCTTAGGTCTTTCCTATGTATGACAGGATACTGCAGACAGTGAATTTCTAACTACGCATAAATTTCAAAACGTTTGACAAATCTTTTAAAGCAGCATACACCACAGACTCTCCTTTGCAAAAGTGAAGAGGAAAATTAATTTCATAATTTTAAAGAAGCTTTAGCTACTGTCCCATCTTTAGGGTTACCAGACTATGATAAAACTTTTATTTTATTATGTCATGAAAGAAATGGATTTGCTCAATGAGTATTTGCAAAAAAACATGGGGACAGTTATCGCCCATTAGCTTATTACTGCATGGAACTTGATTCTGTTGCAAAAGGTTTTCCACCTAGTTTAAGGGCAGTTGCTGCTGCTGCCATTATAGTTAATCTTGCACAATCACTGTTGCTTGGGCATGATCTCACAGTAGCAGTCCCTCATTCTGTATAATCACCTTTGCTTAAAATGAAAACTCAACCACTATCGACTGCACATCTATATCGATTAGAACTTGCACTTCTTTCTGATCCATCTATTTCTATGATCCACTGTCTTGTTCTAAATCCTGCATCTCTGTTCCCTGCTGCTGCTGATGATGAATCATATGATTGTGTGTGTGTAACTATTTGCTTTCTCCTAGGAAGGACTTCAAGGATACTCCGATACCCAATGCTGAACTGAACTTGTTCATGGATGGCTCATGTGGAAGAAATCAGAGACCAATTGACTCTGGGAATAGCCATTTGCACCAAAAAGACAATATTGTTGCAACAAAGATTAGAGGGTGTTCACTCTGCTCAAATAGCTGTGTTATTAGCTTTGCAAAACGTCGATGCATTAGCCAAAGACAGGGTTCATAAGTTCATAGGTAGGTATGAGGCTATCTGCCGAGGGCATTTATAAGCCTAGCTAGAGTGTGTTGGCTTTCACCACCCCATTGATTAACTGATCCTCTGTCAAGGAGAGCCAATGAAGTGATCCCAGGGGTGTATTTTCTGTTACCCATCCACTCGTCAAGGTTTCTCTTGAAGAGCGTTAGTGAGGGGCTCTGCCTAATGTAGTTTGGAATTTTGTTCCAAAGCATGGGGAGTCTCTGTGACAGGAATCTATCCCTCCAGCATATTCTATTTATTGTTGTGGCGAGATTTAGCTCACTTGAGAGCGTGGCTCACAGTGACTTGGATTTCTTTAGATGGAGCATGTCCATCAATTCTGAGTTGGACATGGCTTTGTAAGTCAGGCAGATCACCTCTGAGTAAACGATATGCCACTGAGTACAGCCTGAGTTTTTTCAGTCGGGCTGCATAGGACATATGTTTGAGACCAGTAATCCTCTTGGTGAGGTACTTTCGTGGTCTCTCTAGCTGTTGGAAGTGTCTCGTGAGGTACATCTCAAATGGGGGCATTGTACTCTATGATGGGTCTGATGAGTGACGAGTAGAGGGGCACTATAACCTCTATTTCTAGATGCGAACCCTTTAGTAATTAGATGGGCCACATAGGATTTCCTAACTAGTATGGCAATATGATTGTCAAAGGAGAGATTACTATCTAAATGGGTCCCCATATCTCTTATTAGCTCTTCTGTATTAAGGGGGCTGCCACCTATGTGGTAAATCGTGGGTGTTTTGTTTTTCCTAAACGGGATGGCTATGCATTTTTTTGGCATTTAGCTTGAGGCCATGACTTTGACACCAGGTGTCCGTCTCAGTAAGGCCCTTTTGGAGGATGTCCGTTTCAGCCGGAGAGTCAATTATGACTCCGTTTGCAGTCATCGGTGAACTTGGTTAGCCATAGTCCTCCTGTGTTTGCCTGTACTTCTGAGAAATATATGCTGAACAGTAGGGGTCCCAGGACCGAGCCTTGTGGGACACCACATGTGACTGGTTTAGAGTCGGACCTGGAGCCCGCTATTCTTACAGTGTGAGTTCGGTCTGTAAGCTAGTTGGCAACTCATCTCATGACGTAGGGGTTTATGTTCAGGCTGGTGAGTTTTTCTGTAATATCCGAGTGGGGAATGGTGTTGAAAGCCTTGGTGAGGTCAAGGTAGGCTGTGTGAACCACCTTTCCCTCGTCTATTGCCTTGGAGACTGTCTTGAAGTAGTCAACCACGTTTAGTAGGCATGATCTGCCCTCAACAAAGCTGAACTGGGCCGGGTCAAGTGTTTGGAGGTTTCCAATGTCTTTGTTAAGGAATTCCATGATGATGCGCTCCATAACCTTGCAGACCAGGCTAGTCAGGCTTATGGGGCAATAGTTACCAGGGTCAGTTACTGTTACAGTGAAGTTCTGGACAGTAGAAGCTGCTGCTGTCTCTAATCTGTGAAGCTAACATTATTTGCTGAAACCAAATTGTTCAGCTATACTACACGGAATTAAAGTTCTCTTGTTGCTGAAGACACTTCAATTAAGTTTAACTGTTAGAAAGCCTAGACAGAGCCATATCCAGCAGCAGGCTGTGACTAAGGTTCTACCCATCGCTCCAAGACCAAGTTAAATTACTTATATTTTGTGTGTGTGTGAGCATATATATATATATATATATATATATATATATATATATATATATATATATATATATATATATATATATATAATACATACACATATATATATATATATATATATATATATATATTCATTCACGGGAACGTAGGGGATGTTGGAAATCAGGAGGAGTTATGCAAGACAGAGGAGCGGTGAGGCTTTCCATTCCATTTTCTATTTTATCAGCAGTGTTTACGCATTTTAACTATACTATTACAGATACTTATTTAGGAAGATGCCCACATTATAGTACATTTTTATTTTTTTCAGGCTACCACCATACTATGGTATATTGCAATGAGTTCTTGGGTAATAATGTTCCCTGAAGTTTGACAGAGTGCTGTGAATAAAAGTGCACTTTTAGATTTTGCCATCCTTGGCTGACATTAAATTAATTATGGGCTTGGTTGCAGACAGCTGTTTGCTGCAACTTAATCATTGTCTCACACATTTAGAGGTCAGCTTATGTTCTTTAGACTGCTTCTAGCAGGCATAAGTTGCTTCATTGCTTTGTGCTAAGCAGTCATACAGCTATTAAATATGACTCAGCAGATTTATTTTTAGTATTGTCTGGTGTCTTAGTGCTATACTCTCCAAAGTATAACTCGATGTAGGATTAAGACAACATGTTTGGAACCTCTTGTGTACGGCATTCATGCTTTTTGCGTGTACTACTGAATACCTTCAAGTGCCCTGTTTTCAGGGTATAAACGTATAGTTATTTAAGCTTTCTACTGCTGGTAAAAGGGGCAGCTACAGAATTGCTAGGAACCTTTAAGTGCTTAAACAGACTTGAATCTTGACTTCATTTGCACTTAGTATACATCTCATAACAGGTTATGACGTTTCTCAGGTGGCAAGATCAAGCTTTCTCAGAGTACAGACAGCACAACAATAACAGCACATTTTTATTAATTCACACTCACATTTCGTTATTTATATTCATGTACATATATATATTTATCATTATCATTAATTATCAATAATTATTATTCATTATTCATCATTTACTATATCCTTCATATACATATATAGATAGACATAATTTATCATGACATCACATCGCAATAGACTTGCATTACATTACAATACATCACATTCATACTTACTTTCATTTAGATTTACATTTGCACAGCATACGTCACATTTAGATTGCATTATACTTGACAGTATTAGTGGTATATACGTTCCCAATATCACACATTGCATTATCATTCATTTTTGTTTTGTTCATTATTATTTTATCATTATTATTTTTTGACATCAACTTTGACAATTTTTAGCTTGTATCAGCATTCATTGTCTTCTTATGGGACTAATACGCTGTTGTGTTACACACAACGATTAGAGTTTCATTTATTTGTACAATTATTTTTTAGAGTTGATTTTTTAGAGTTGGTCATATGTATGTATACATTGTAGAGGGAGTCATTTGATAGGTAATTGTGAATATCCAAGACAATCAGATGAACGCGTTATTTGAATGAATTTTTAGGAAATGTAGAGTAGACGCATGTTTTTTGTGTATTTTTCGTATATATCTCATTGAATGGATATTTACAATGTATAGATAGGAAGTGCGTAGAAGTATTCTACATCATACATTCATTTGATTGGTTCATTTCTTGATACATTGTATTTTAAATTTCACTTGTAGATTGTTGCAAATTAAGGAAGCGGCGTTTTACTTTGCCGTGAAAGCGCTAACCAAATAAAAGAGTTCTTAGTTTCTTATCCGAATGGTCCATTTAATCTACAATAGTGGTTTTGTTGGAATTGATTAAGGCCATTACAGCTTTGTTTGTTTATTTGGAAAGTTGATTCAATACGGCGAACTAGTATTCTTCAACCGAAGGGTTTACTTAATATTTAACAGTGGCGTCGTTGGAGCTGACTTTTGTTTGCTCGTACGCAAGGCTGGCATATTACGGAAGAACTGCACCTCTGATAGTTAACTTGTGAGTTACTAGCCTTGGTAATACTGGGCAGCTGGAGTGTTATACAGCGTGTTTTACTCTAACTGAAGATTGGCTCTATGTTGAGATGCATATACCTGAATAGTGCAAAGTGATTTATCGGGTTTGGCTATTACGATTAACTGGCGTGTGATTTCACATTTTGCTGGTATACACTGCATTTGATTTTAGTACACTCTCCTTGGGACAGTTTGGATTCCAATAGTTAAGTTGTTGGGGATATCAGTTTGTTTTTTTTGCTGTGTTTTACATCATGGAGGGAGCGGAGAGCAGACCTATATTGCTGAATGGCAGCAATTCACTCAGCGTTCGGCTGAGGGAAACCTTAAAGAAGAACGTTAACCCATTAAAGGAGTTCGATGGCATTTTTCATGAAGATAACACGGACATAGACCCTGCGAATGAAGAGACAGTGAAATCACTACAAAGGGACATTGAAAATGAATTATATAAATTTAAACGATTACAGGCGCAGAGGTTCCACATGGAAGTCTGCCTAGAGAGAGGAATAGTCCCTAGGGGTTTACGTATTCTAAATATGCTTACATATGGGAATACGTACCCCAGACTACTACAGAAATGGCAATTGATCAACTTAAATGCCAGTCGGGCTTATATTCAGCTGATTATTGATTTTTTTCATCCTATGGAAACGGAGCTGGGGGTCAGTATCTCAAATAAACAGGAGGAATTGATTAACATCAAAGGTGAGAGCTATGTGGAACTACTCATGTCTATTTAAGCGCATCAATCGATATGAAAATAATTTGTTAAATATTAAGAAAAAGATCATGAGAGATCTTAAAGATTTCTCGCAACAACACGTATTTGTGTGGCCTAGAAGTACGACTGATGATAGGGACACACGCAATGGCAATACTCGACAATTTATGGGGCAGAGAGGAGAAGGTAAACAACAACTAAGACCTTGGATACCCAGAACAGCACCTGTACATGAGACAGTGAAGGAACCTACCACAGGACAATCTATGGACACACACCAACAGGGCGTACCTCCCAATCCCAATGAGGAACCTATAAAAGGGAGGGAAGTTACAACCACCAGTAATATAATAAATGTTGATAACAGATTAATGGCAATAAGCTCACCAACGGACAGCAATGTACCTTCGATATATACTACACCTGTTGAATCGGCAGAAACAGTTGAGAACACAATGCAACATACAGGTTTGAGTCTGGCAGGGGTAGTGAGAAGAAAAATACAACTTGACAGGATTGACCTTCACAATCCCGTTGATGCCCCTTTTCCTATCCGGTTGAACAGGAAAAGATCTATGGACAGCGACAACAGTCGAGGGGCCAAAAAGAAAGACTTACAACCGATACAACAACAAACTCTGCAGAAGTTTTGGACATAAGTTCTTTGGTACATAATATTTCTGACCATCAACTATCTGTACCTGAACTTGAACTATTAAATAAAGGTATGTCCTTTATTCCCACTACGAATTTAGATCTGGGGCAAATGATCATTGCTATAAGACTTTTTGCTAGAAATGTCTGTTTAAAGCTATTATTTAATGAACACAATAGCCATAAAAGTTGTACTTCATATAAAAAGAAAAGTGTATATATGCCACCCATGCACCCCAACATAGAAGTATTTATACAAGCTGTTGAAAAGCATTTATATGACAATTTTACACTCAATAACTACTCAATAGAGAGTAATCTAAACAAAGCCCAGAATGAAGCATTGTACAGCCTTAAACGTAATAGGAACATCACAATACGCCCAGCGGATAAGGGAGGACCCGTTGTGGTTCTAAACACCACATACTATCATATGAAAATGATGAGTTTATTAAATGATGAAGCCTACACTATAGTTTCATTTGATGAGATATTAGTTATGAAGGAGAGCATTGATAGGACCTTATTAGAGTGCAAATTGGAAGGACTTATGTCTGAGGAAACCTTAAAGTACATGATGGTAGATTTTCCACTCATACCTACCATTTCAGGTCTCCCGAAGATCCACAAGAATATTACAGCCCCTGAATTGAGACCAACTGTAACCAGATCAGGCTGGCTAACAGAGCCTATTTCTATATTTCTAGATCAGGAGTTGAAAAGTCTTGTGAGGTCTTCACAGTATATTTTACAAGACTCAGAGCATTTTTTAAGGGATCTATCAAGATGCATAATGTCAACTCCATGTCTTAATATGAACACAGTCATTCTAGTAACTATGGATGTGATCTCATTATTTACTTGCATCCCCAATGATGATGGGCTAGGTTGTTTGCATAGGTTTTTGGTCAAATACTCTGACTATGATCCACAAAATAGAGTACTTGGTTTTGATGATGGAAGTAGTATTAAATAACAACGTATTCCTATATGGTAATACGTTCTATAAACAAACTAGGGGGGTCGCCATGGGCACTAGTTGTGCTAATAGTTATGCCAACATTGTCACGGCGACCTTCGAAGATGACTATATTATAAATAATCCACAGATTGTTTTTTACAAAAGGTTTGTTGACGACCTTTTCTTTATTTGGGAAGGGTCCGTAGAAGCTCTACAGAGATTTTACCATGACCTAAACATCGCTAGCAATTTTTTAAAGTTTACCATGAATTTTTCTTACATTACAATAGATTTTCTAGATGTGAACATATTTAAACATAAGAAGGAGATTAATACCAGGATACATCATAAGGCATGCTACAAACCAGCATTTCTGCACAGGGAGAGTATGCACAGCTCACACATTTTCAAGAATGTAATTAAGGGTCAAGCGATGCGTGTGTCACGTTTATCTACACTCCCTGAAGATTATTTATCGGGACTGGAGGAATTAAGGGGAGGCCTGAGACAGAGGGGTTACTCTCAGAATGAAATTGATAGGGTATACATTGAAATGGAGGGACTTAGGAAGAGTAGGGCGAAACCATATTTCCTGCAAACCCAAGCTGAAATGATAGTTGACAACAATACAGTGGCAACTGAAACCATCAATGTTGTAGTACCTTATGGAGCTAAATTGAATATAGTGCAGGAAGCTATCAGTCTAAATTGGAACATACTAGTAGCTGATAGCAAGATAGCGAAATTAGTGGGTGAAGCTCCATCCTTTACCTTCAGTAATATGTACAACCTTAAACGTCATTTATGCACTGCAATGACCCATTCCATTCAAGTTAGAACAGGTTTTGAAAGAACAAGTAAGTGTGGGAATTGCCAACAGTGTGCATATATTGATCAATCGCACTACTATAGACATCCGGACACTGGTCATTTATGGACGTTAACATGTGATAGCAACTGTGCATCTAGAAATATTGTGTATATAGCACATTGTTCGTACTGCTTCTCATTTTATGTAGGTAAATCTAACAGATCCCTCAGGGAGCGTATTCGTGATCACCTGTACCGTCTAAATAGACAACAATGTAGTGCACTTGCAAAGCATACTCTTAACGGAGGTAGCAACCATACGTTTGTGTTTCAGGTACTACAGGTTATACAACCAAGTGTGAGGCTAGGGGATATAGTAAACTTGACAGAACAAGCTGAGCTGAGATGGATAAGCAGAATGTCTGCACACAGAGGGAGGGGACTAAATGAGGTTCTTTCTATCAAACCTCACCTCAAAGGCAGACCCCTCAAGTAAAATAAAATGCTTCATGTTTTATTATATGCATAGTTATATGTATGTCTAGTGTTATATTTAGTTTAGTACTCCTTTTCAGGCATTGTGACTGTATTGTCTTTTTTAGCAATAGTTGATATATATATTGCATCTCATATCGATACATGTGTTTTCATACATATTTTTATATTTTCTAGTTTTTAGTCATAGTTTACATTTTATTTTATTTCATTTCATTTTTCGTTCACATTCAGCCTCAGTGCTTGTTCATAGGTTCATTTGGATCAGGTATTACATTGTACATCATAACAGCACATTTTTATTAATTCACACACATTTCATTATTTATATTCATGTACATATATATATTTATCATTATCATTAATTAATTATCAATAATTATTATTCATTATTCATCATTTACTATATCCTTCATATACATATATAGATAGACAATTTATCATGACATCACATCGCAATAGACTTGCATTACATTACAATACATCACATTCATACTTACTTTCATTTAGATTTACATTTGCACAGCATACGTCACATTTAGATTGCATTATACTTGACAGTATTAGTGGTATATACGTTCCTAATATCACACATTGCATTATCATTCATTTTTGTTTTGTTCATTATTATTTTATCATTATTATTATTTTTTGACATCAACTTTGACAATTTTTAGCTTGCATCAGCATTCATTGTCTTCTTATGGGACTAATACGCTGTTGTGCTACACACAACAATTAGCGTTTCATTTATTTGTACAATGATTTTTTAGAGTTGATTTTTTAGAGTTGGTCATATGTATGTATACATTGTAGAGGGAGTAATTTGGAAGGTAATTGTGAATATCCAAGACAATCAGATGAACGCTTTATTTGAATGAATTTTTAGGAAATGTAGAGTAGACGCATGTTTTTTGTGTATTTTTCGTATATATCTCATTGAATGGATATTTACAATGTATAGATAGGAAGTGCGTAGAAGTATTCTACGTCATACATTCATTTGATTGGTTCATTTCTTGATACATTGTATTTTAAATTTCACTTGTAGATTGTTGCAAATTGTCTGAGGAAGCGGCGTTTTACTTTGCCGTGAAAGCACTAACCAAATAAAAGTTTTTAGTTTCTTAACCGAATGGTCCATTTAATCTACAATAGTGGTTTTGTTGGAATTGATTAAGGCCATTACAGCTTTGTTTGTTTATCTGGAAAGTTGATTCAATACGGCAAACTCGTATTCTTCAACCGAAGGGTTTACTTAACATTCAACAGTGGCGTCGTTGGAGCTGACTAACACAACAGAGTTTTGTTCGCTCATACGCAAGGCTGGCATATTACGGAAGAACTGCACCTCTGATAGTTA
>NC_056726.1:1737172943-1737222943 GCF_019279795.1 Protopterus annectens | reverse complement strand
CACACACACACACATACACACAGGCAGATACGTATTTAGGAGGTGCACACAATATGGAACAGCCAGTATGCCTGCAGTTAACACCTGAACAACTGGATACTGTATGGGCTAAACATACAAATGTCAATCATTGCCTGCAACATATACCCATAGAAAGGTCATAGTAGACATCACACACAGGTTTGCAGAAATGGGACTCCTTTAATTGTGTACCATAACGGTCCCATATGCCATATCATATAGCTGTTCCAATACTGACAACCATATAAACGGAGTACTGCACCTGTGAAACAGTAGTCTGGAAAGGTTCACAACTGTTGCAGTCCAAGCCAAGCCCTTCAGAATGTACAATAGTGCCGACAGACTGTGCCACAGGGTACCACACAAACAGTATGTACTGCAGGTGTGCAGTTCAGCAGCCTCTAACTACACTCTGTACAATCTCCGTAGGAGGTAAAGACTTTGTGTGATCCAATGGGTTGTACCCGGAACATATCAAGGCATAACGCACAGAGCAGTTGGTATTGCAGGGGGCAGTAGGCTTGCAGTACCCCAAGTCATGTTAGTAGTTGCAATATAGGTGGAGTATACGGTACTGTACATCCATATATCTTGTGGCAGCTCACCACTGATATCCCCACATTTGTAACAGCCTAGGTCTTTTATGGTGATCCACACCTGGACTCAATAATACAAGACCATAAACCACTGTTACATATACTGGCATCTGCAGTGGATAAGGGCACACGTGTTGTGTAGGTGACGCCCACACATATGGCTGCAATGGCAGTGTGATATACTCACAGCCCACTACAGCACAACCCCCGACAGCATAACAAATGTGCAGGGCTTGGTATGTAGATGGGGACAGAGGCTGGAACATAAGCATAAATATGTGGAACACTGTTGCCGCACACTAAGCAAGGTGCTGGTGCTACATGATAGTCTACAACATACCCTTAGGGAATTGAGGTAAGATATAGACATGGGTGTAGCCATGTACCGGTAGCACACAACACACACACTGCCAGTGTCATATCTGACACAGGGCTTGTGTGGTGGATGGACATCACATGATATGCATGCCTCTGCCCAGCAAGAGATAGGCCCACAGTAGTGACCTATGCAGACAGACTGCATTCCATGGTACACTAGTATGTATACACACACACACACATCCTGTAACAATAGTAGTATGCAAAGCATTACACAACTCTACCCACAGTCTGTCTGTAGTTCCTGAACCTCCTACAAATGTGTCCGCTCTGAGTGTGCATGTTCTCCTGTGAGAGGTATTTCTACCTGCTGCCTGCATCACTGATGCTCACACACAGGACAGATGTTCGTCACACAGGAAAGGTGAAGGGACCACGGCCACATGCTGTAGGGATTTATAGTGGTACTTGCCATGACAGTGGTAATTCAATGTAGTACACGTGTCATTTTATATATATATATATATATATATATATATATATATATATATATATATATATATATATATATATATATATAGCTACTGGATTGGTATGTGTACATATATTTCCACCATATGTCCTGAACATGGAGTGTAGCCATACCCCAGCCTCTACAGACACAATGTCGTAGTGCTAGGGGATGTCAGGTATGTATAACAGGTATATTACTAGCCTGTTGCTACTGTCATTGGGATTGTCTTCACAGACATGGTGTGTGTGGATGCTGACATCTGCTTATAACATGTGTGCCATTGGCTAACAGAGATTCTACGGACATCATTGTAAAGTACCGCTGCTAGCATGTAATGCCCCTTTTGAGTGCAGAAGAGATATTGGCCACTTATATGGAACTTCAGACACGCCCTGTACAGTCCAGACTTATGCACATATTCCCTTAGTGCACCACATGTGTACTGGGCCTAACAATATGAATGTAGACAGCCATGTAGATGGGTATAATTTAATGACTGGTATACATTTGGCACCATAGGTGTTGGAGTCACACACTCCTGTCTGGCCTGACACATAATGACTGCTGGTACAGGGGTGCTACTAACACATACTACCCACTAGATATTGACTTACATCTGTGCAGCATCCCACTGGTCTGTCTGACATACCGGACGTTTAAGGGAGGCCCGGCAGCAGTACATCTGGCAAGTATCTGCACAGGACATCCCAGTGGTTAAGTACACTATGCTGCTAGGCATGTAACAATGTACTGTGCAGGCTACAGGCAGACTGGCTCAACACTGGCCTACATCTTGTATGGGGGAATGCACATGTACTCGCATATATAGCAGGCTCAACAGCCATGTCACAGCACAGGGTAAGATACACCTGTGTGACAGCGCATTACCACAACCAATGTGAACACAGCCGCATACGGTAGGCTAGCATAATATTACAGTATATGGACTATCTGTTCTACATCATCCTCATATGTGCCAGTCCCTGAATGTCCCTACATATACTGGGCTGCTACACAGTTTGGTCTGATGGCGGTCTGTGGTTTGGGACGTGTGTGTATGGCCCTACAAACGTGTACAGCGAAATAGTACCATACAGTGGGGCAGCATGCAACATTTGATAGAGGGGGAGGTAGGACAACAACATCTACCACAGTTTGTAGACAGGCTACAGTACATATTAACAATACACACACACTGCCAACATTCACCATCACTATACAGACCTCAGTACTCTACAAACATCCACAGAATTTCCAGCTTATATCTTGAAATATAACCCCTACTGTACATGACATGTGCAGCACTCTGATATATCACCGACTTATCAGATATGATGACACTATTTATGACGTACAGCACATATGCACCACTTCATGCATGCCATATGTACAAATGTTGACAGCACATAAACAGGGCCAGTATAGACATGTTGATGTGATAACCTTGTATATTTTCCATTGTAACTGTGTTTGTTGCAACATATGTCCTATGAGGGATATGAAGTCAGTAACTGTCACGGCCCTCACCATCTACAGACTGCAATCCTCACACTACAGTCTGCATTCCACAGAGGGATGCACTGTGGATAACACATGAAACCATAGGCACAACACTGTCCAGTCTGCAGATGTCCCTGCAGATGGGGATTCCTCATATACATGGAACTGACATGGCAGATATTACTACATGTACGACAGGCATATCCAAACAAACACTATTAAACCAACATTACTCCAAATGCAGTATAGCAGCACTTGCAGTCTGTAGTCAGGTCAGACACATCCCCCTCCTGTTTGTTGGCCTGTTGCCACAGTGTACGTTGTTGGAAGTGAATCCACAATCCATCTGGGATGCCGTTTGCCAAACAACAGATCTAGTTCCTGCTCACAGTGACTGAAAAGGCCCAACACCACCATGAGGTTCCTAGGTATTGGAATGTGATTCCATGCAATTGGCTACGGGATTGTTACCACAGCTGTTCCACATGCAATCAGCGAAGGGAGGGCTGCAATTCGTGCCTAGACGATCAGCTGATTATGAGCATCACATAAAATACACATGCGGCTGCCTAAGCAAAGCAGGTGTGGGTCTGCACATCCACCAGAGAGGGAGTGGGGGAGGCAGACAGGGAAAATACATGTGAGGGAGGGGTGGGAGTGCAAAACTGAAGCATGTTCGTGACACACCTACCAGCACAGGGTATCAAACCCTTGACAACTATGTAGTGCTATCACAGTTCGATGCAGTTATTGGACACACCACATGGGTTACCTGATGTGGAGTACTCAGAACATATGTGAGGGTGAGTGACATCTGCAACAGAGACACAGTAGATATATGGTAATTGTCATACACGTGCCAGCTTCAACACAGCCACACTCACACAGGGACACACACATTGACACACTTGGCAGGGTCAGGAGTGCAACTTGTCACTAGTGGGATTGCCACAACACATCAATGTACAGGTATCACATGCACCACACAGGTCATATGGAGGCCGTATGGGCAAATGGTACGAGATGTCACACATCAGACAGCATGCTTCAATATACCTTGGGGGGGTTGTAGTGAGTGTGGATGTGGACATGCACACCATACAACACACACAAACACACAGGGTGCCAGTTCCGACATGCATGGGTGCATGTCTACATGGGTGTGTGGTGGTCAACTGTGCAGGCAGGCTGTGCAAGGGTAGACTATGGGTATACCTTGGCATCAAGCCACATGACAATGGTCTGCATTGCGGCTCAGGCCTGTAGTTACTGCATTTGCCCATACAAGTGGGTATTGCATCCCCCATCCAGTCACCTGGATGACTATTGTGTGTGGCCAATGCTGTACACCACATGCCATGTATGTGTTCCTTAGTCCAGGACATGGATGGTGTCTGGGATGTGCACACATCCCACATACATGTACAGTGACACGTGGAATGGTACCTGGGTGTCTGGCCCATGTTGTGAACACAGATCATCAGATGTGCCAAGTCTTGCCCACCTGTGGCAGGAACTGGTACTAAGCAGCAGGTTTACCCTTCACCTACATTGATGGCATGCCAACAGCGTTCCCTGATGTCAGTGTCATCAGTCCATACAGGACATGTCAGGCATGGTATGTCCATTGGGAGTCATATGTGAAGGCACAATAGGTGGTGCAGGTGTCCATTGGGGAACATGGTAGAGGTGCACTGTCTGCATATACATGCATATCGGACAGATGGGCAGGGTGACATGTCCTCTGTAGCCCACTGCTATCACTGCATAGCTACTATCAGTGGCCAATATACAGTGTACTACCCACATATTGCATGCTGCCTAGGCATGTGTGTTCATATGACACATGGGTTGAGTGTGCACTCTGGGTAATAGTGGGGTTGCTAACTTGGATTGTCTGGCCTTGATGTCACATGTATGGGCATGGCTTTGCACCCCAGCCTCCAAGCTAATTTACATCTGTTATCCCTGTATGGTTGACATTGTGATATATAGTAGGGCCACCATAAAATAAATTGGCAAAACCCCCTCCACAATGCAAACAGTTGACACACACTCACCTCTACATAGGATACCGGTTTTACACACACAAACACACACACACACACACACACACACACACACACACGTCATGTCTTGGAGTAGAACCCCTACCAACCTATTTTATTACACTACGCAGTTATAGTACACGCCACAGACATTACTGGAGTACTATTTCCCTACAGGTGTATTTCACATTGAATGACATCAGCAGGTTTACCAAAGTAGGGCATTTCAACTGTATTGCAAGTGAGTAGCCTAAAATGCACCGCTCCCTACACAGACAGTGAGAGACGCACAACATCCACAACTGACATGTGTGGATATAGAACCCCTGATCGAGGTCTATATCACACCACTGCATAGAGGTGTTATAGGCCGCACCACAGGCATTACTGAAAAACTTTCTCCCCAAAGTGTTACTTCATAATGAATGACATCAGCAGGATTGGCAATGTAGGGCATTTGAAATGTACTGTGAGTGAATAGCCTATGATGCATTGCTCCATAACATTGCAACACGCACAAAACATCCAGAACTGCCATGGGTGGAGATGGAACCCTACTATAGTCCTACACCACACTACAGCAGTACGCAGTTACAAGATACCCTACAGAGATTACTGGGCTATGACTTTCCCACAGGTGTATTTTTAGGTGTGTGACATCAGCAGCCTTGCCAAAGTCGAGTATGTGTATTGTACGAGGTGTGAGTGGCCTAAAAACATTGCTCCCTACTCAGACACACCCACACACACACCCACACACACACTTGCCAGGTCTGGGGTTAGAACACCTACCTCACTACTTCATCGCACTACAGCAGTACGCAATTACAAGGTGTGCTATGGAGATTACTGAGCTATGATTTTCCCAGAGGTGTATTTCTAGGTGAGTGACATCAGCAGCGTTGACAAAGTCAAGTATGTGTATTGTACGGGGTGTGAGTGGCCTGAAAAACATTGCGCTCTATGCAGTCAGACACACAAACACAGTTATCAAGTCTGGGGTTAGAATACCTAACTATTTTATCACAGTACGGCAGTACGCAGTTACAACACGAGCTATGGAAATTACTGGGCTAGGATTTCCTCAGAGGTATATTTCTAGGTGCGTGACATCTGCAGCCTTGCCAATGTTGTGTATATGAACGGCACTGAGTGTGAGTAGCCTAGAAAGCATTTCTCTCTACACAGCCAGAGACCAAGACACGCACAAATACACACACTCACACAGTTGCCAAGTCTGGGATTAGGACTACTACCTAACTAGTTTATCAGTACAGCAGTACACAGTTATGGGACGCGCCAAGGGGATTACTGAGATACAGCTCCACCAAAGGTGTATTTCACATTGGATGACCTCAGCAGGCTTGTCATGACTATGCTATGGGGGAGGGCAGTGTGTGCATGGACCGTAATACATTCATGTTGGGGTTGACATGCCACATGCGGGCACACAGTCATATGCCACAGGTACGTGTATACAGCTACTAGGTGTCATTCTCCTTGTTCAGTCATGTTGCACAGCTGGCACGTGCAACATGCTGTCATGCTGACAGATACTGGTGGCTAGTATCTGCAGTGAGTGACACCTGAACCTCATGTGTTTGAGGCCCTTTGGCTGTGTGCTGGGTGGGACAGGCCCAGATGTCCCCTTGTCACGGTCACCCTCTTCAACACATCTATGTCAGTCAACCTTTGGCTTATTATAGTGTGTT
Organism: Protopterus annectens; assembly: GCF_019279795.1. NCBI lineage: Eukaryota > Metazoa > Chordata > Ceratodontiformes > Protopteridae > Protopterus > Protopterus annectens. The sequence goes on along the minus strand of NC_056726.1, from coordinate 1,737,216,234 downwards.
GCCCTTACATATATGTCTGTATTCCTATCCAGTGTGTATGCAAGGCAGGAGTGGTGCATACTGATGTGTCTGCACTGAGAACTGCCAGATATGTCTGGTCCACTGTTTGCTGACATGGCCTTCTTGTGTTTACGTGTGTGGGCATGTCCAGTATGGGCTTTCAGTATGTTTTTGACTGACATCTCCTTCATTCCTCTAAGTGTGTGAGCATGCCCAGTATGGCCATCTATACTACGTGTGGATCAAGTCCAGGTGGTTTGTACTGTGGTGCTGACCTTTGTGCTGTACACAGACAGATAGCATGCTGTGTCTGCAGGGTATATATCAATCATTTGGCATAGACTGCCGCTACATTTCTGTTATCGGGGGGACACCAAACCATTTCTACACAGGGGTCCCCCCGCACACCTGTTACCATAAGTGTACATGGGATGGTGGGGCACACCTTACACTTTTACACACTTGCTAGGACTGTACTGTTATGTTGGGTAAACCATTTCAGTCTGTAGTCTTGCCTATTGTGCTGGCTAGAGGCATATCAGTGTACTACAGATCCTAGCTTTCACTCCCTAAATATTAGTTTCTGACTTCCTAGCCTTCACAACTGACATCCAGCTGGCTGGCCTGCTGTAGTCTGTCTGTGTAGGGCTGGGGTAGGGGTTACCCAAGGGGCTCATTCAGAGGCCATAGTACAGTATTTGTTTGCGTTTGTCTACACCTATCCTGCTGGCTGTGACTGTTGTTGGGTATGTGCCCCCCCCCCCGACTGGCATGCGTGAGTCACTTACCTTGTGGGTGTCCCAGTATTGAAGGTGGTGATGCAGGGTTGCCTATGTCGGATGCACATAGTACACTCCCTATACATGGCTGAGCACAGGTAGTGTCATATTTGGCATCCCTTTTACTGTATGTGTGAGTTGGAGAGAGGTCTCATTCCCTGGGTCCCTACTGTGTCAGTGCATGTGCTATGTGCTGCCTCTTGGCCAAGGCCAGGGCATACTGGGCACACCTCCTTCTGCCTACTGGAGCAGGCTCAGGTTGTTCCTCCTCTGAGTCACTCTGCGCCCGTGCAGGCCTTGGCACTGGTGGGGGGCTGTGCAGCCCTGCCCCGTGCTGTTCCTGCTGCAGCTGTTTCCGCAGGATCATATTGTGTAGTGTGGCACATACAAGGACAATTTGGGTACATGTAGTTGGTGAGTACTGCAAGGCTCCACCAGATGTGTCCAGGCACTGGAACCGTGACTTGAGCATCCCAAACACACGCGCTATTATGATTCATGTTTGTGCATATGCGTCATTATGGAGCTCTTTTTCAGGTGGGTGTGCATTCCTGATGGGTGTCATCAGCCATGGCTCTAGTGCATATCGAGCATCACCCACTAGGTGACCGTGTGGATGTCCCCATTGGCAAATGTCTGGTACAGCTGCGTCAGATGCCAGATGTGGGAATCCAGGTAGCTTCCAGGTCAGCCAGCACACACATTCATTATTATGCCCTGGGCATCGCGCACGACCAGGCAGTTGGAGGGGAAGCCCTTGCAGTTGATGTAGACCCTACCCCGCTCACCTAGTGGTGTTTTAATGCGCATGTGCGTGCAGTCTATTGCACCCACTACTTCAGGGTATTCTGCTATCTGGTGGAAGAGATGCATATTGCTGGCCAATGCCTCACGGGTGATGGGGAAATATACATGCTCACCGACATATGCGGACATGGCATCCAGGAACTGATGGAGTACCCTGGATGCTGATGCCTGTGGAATCCCCATCATATCCCCAGTTGGCCTTTGGAAGGTACCTATAGCTAGTATTCTTAAACCTACACAAACCTTGGTATCCACTAGGATGGGTTCCCCTCTGTTAGTTCTGTGTGAGGCGTGGCCGGCACAGCTCAACAATTTGCTGTAGGAGGTCCCTGTCCACCCCATAGCGCTCCACTATCTCCAGCTCATGTAGCCCTTGATAGGTTACCCTGGGTCTGTACACTCTTCTCCGTCTCCTCACTGTGGGTTGCTCAGCAGCATTCACATCCTCACCACCCTCAGCCTCTTACACATGCTGGTTTATGATAGCAAATGCAGCCCTTAACATTTTTTCTCTTGCTTTCGTTTTGTAAAATTTCCCCGTTTGTATACACCGGCGGTGCAGAGTTTTTGGGAAAAACAAGGGGGAAAGGTGTTTGCATAGTTTATAGTGGTATGCTGGGCTGGTCTGCTGCCTGTGTAATTGGCTGATTCTGATAAATTTCACCTGTCAGTTAAGCTAGTTCTCCTTGATTACCTTCCTAGTGCCGTTTTCCCTTCCCATTGCCTCCCTGTTTAAGCCCGTGTGTGTGCTGCACAAACAGAGTGCTCATATGTGCACAGAGCTGCTTTTTCCTGGTTTAACTACCTTTTTCTTTCTGTAGGACCTGGTGGCAGCGCACACACCTGCTTATACTTTATAAAGTGTGCTAGGCAGGTTTAGACACACGCCTGGCTGAGCTAACCTAGGAGCAATCTCGAGCCACAGGTCTCCAGCCCGCTTACAGTATGCCTGACACACACCCCCATGATGTTACCTATATCCTAGTCTTGCACCCAGCTATTTATACTCTTACACTCTTGGGACCTGCCTCACACCCTGGGAAAATCTGGGATTCACTAACCTTTCCCTCATTTGCATAGGATTGCATACTAATGCATAGTTACATGTCCAACACGGACCCTCCCCCCTTAGCAACCACTACTCACTGGCCAGGTTGTCTTTTGCCTGCCATTGACTTGCATGGCAGAATACTGATTTTAGTTAGAATGCTTATTTTAGGTTTATTTTATTGATTTCCCCCCAATGCTCTTACATTAATACAAAATAAAACAAAAAAAAAAAAACAAGCTAGTTACTGCAGTCGAACATAGCAACAAAATGAGTGGAGCAGATACAAGTTACCAGACGTTAAACGATTGTTCACATTTTCTTAAAAGATGAAATGGTATGCAAAAACTCATCTGTTACATTTTGATGTAGGTAATACATCTTTCATGCATGGCTGACTAACACATGCTCGACAAGTTAGGTCAAGTCAAGCTGTTCGAGCCAGGATGTTGACAGTTGTAATGTTGAATACCGACATTTCTAACTGTACAAACTTGCGCTCCTGGGTCTGGAGCAGTAGGGATTTTCTTCATGCTGTGTCATTTTCGTACATGCCAGTTATCTGGCATGCTGACTTTCAAGGAAAGATTGCAGTGATTCGTAGACTTGACATCAGAGTATAGAGTTTGTAACAGTAAATCATCATGCACAAACAAAGCAGGTATATTCAGGTACTAGTAGTGTGCAGTAAAGCTACCGGAACAACCATCAGAAATCTGTCAAGTACAGGCAATGACCATAATCTTTCAAACAGGCAGTCCCCATGAAGTGTTCCCACTAACAACTTAAAAAAAAAAAAAAAAACATCAAACAAAAAATGTTGGATTTATTGCAAAAGGACCCTACATATTTGTCAGTAGCTGCTTGAAGGGCACATGCAGAAATCCATATCTGAAACTTTGTACTACTGCTCAAACTAGTCCTGTGCTCTGGGATGTGTTTTAGAGTGTCCATACACCAGACCAGTACAAACCTTAAATGCCAGGGTCAGCATCCACTGATCTGAATGATCTTCTACATTAAAATTATATGTTACTTAATGGAAATGTATTACATGATTTGTTACTCCCCCATGCTACAAGCAGCAAAATATCACTAAATGCACAGTGAGTTAACAGCAAGAAATAATTCATTGCCCCATTTCACATTCAAATGCGTTTACTTCACCCCATGGGATAAAGGGATGATGACCAGACTATGACCCAGTCATCCAATGTTTGATTAACAGCATAGTGCTCTAGCCATCAAGCTGGGAGGATGGGTGTCAATAGCCAACTCCGTCTTGCCCATCTTTGGAGGGGCTGGGGTTGTCTCAATGCCCAGAAGACACTTACCAGTGGGCAGGTCATCTGCTGAAGCAAGTTTTCCTCTGGGAAGCAGCAACTTCAGTACCTACAAGCCATCCAGAGAAGTTTCCAGGATCAGCATACTGCACCACACTCCCTACATGCTGACTCTCTCCCCCCAAGGGGACTAAAAAGTTTGATAAGGACTGAATGGCCTGGAGGGCTTGCACCTCAACCGGATGCCTGGCACTTGCTCACAGAACAAACAAATGGCAGACACTGGGCAAATTATTCAGATAAAAAAAAAAAAAAACAGGTGGAGAGTGAGCTCTCAACTTTGTTGTAGAATAGGGACGACCAGAAAAATGAAAGGCTGTTCCTGGTGGAGTGTGTGTGTTACAAGATCTGCTACTTTCCTTCACTTGCAACAGAAGAAAAACTCAAAATCCTAGAAATACACACGCACAAGGGTGTGTACCAGGAAGTGTAGCCCAAAAAAAGGATATCTGGGTAGGACTAGCATGGAGCATGTGCCTGGATGGAAGACATGGACATGGAATCTGACAAATGGCACTAATGTATATTTGAATACAACACTACCTGGCACACAGTGTACATTTCCCAGACTTAAACAGCATCCATTAAGAGGCCAGTGGGTTCTAAAAATCAATCAGTGGAATGAGAAGCACTAGACCCACGGGAGGACTACGGAGAGCTTTTGCTAGCAGGTAAATCTGTCCTAAACAGCAAAGGATGAGGCTGCTGCTTCAGGACAGTCTTGAAGACACATTTGCAGTGGCAGGAACTGAACATCATTCTTCAGCAGCCACAGAACTAGGTACCAAACCTATAATCACCAAAAAAAAACTTCATACATTAGTAAAGAATGGAAGGTTTTGCCAGCTGCAGCTAAACCCCTAAATTTGCTACCAAACAGGGTGCTAATGACAAGCATCTACAAAGCATCTCTTAAAGGTAAAGTGTCTTGATAGACTTGGATCTTGTGCCTGACAGGTCTAGACCAATGAGCAGGTAAGGGCCACTGTCAAAGCAATGGAACCTGGGAAAACAGTTAGGTTCCAAGGGCCTTAAGCCTAGACTTCTGATTTAACCTGTGCTTCTCTGCCTCAAACCAGACATCTTCAGTTGGTGCTCTTTCTGCATTCTTGCCCATGAACCACTTTGTGATACTCTCCAAACTGCACTGTGGGCAAGATGAAGACAGCAAGGAGGGCTACCAGTTTAGAATGGCACCAGCAGCGCTACTGACACTGCCGCCTACAGAGACAGCATCATGAAAAGACACAAGGAAAAATGTCAACTCTGTGCTTCATGATCCAATACTCACTTGCAAGAGCACTTGAGTGATTAATTCATCTAAGATCTACATTTTCATTAAAGAATATACGCACTTTCCTATAATGATGTATGAGATCAGAGCTGGGTGGAACGAAGTGGGACAACACTTAAGCTTCAGACGAAGTATCGAATGCAAAGTTAACAGATATGCTGACTGGAGGCATCGCTTATGAACAACCACTAAGATTTTTTTTTCCCCACAGAATATAGAAAAGATCCCATTTATTGGACACGCATTAGAATTCTTTAAAGTAAAATCGGAAATTTTGTAAAGGTATTTAACTGCATGTATTATTGTTGGACATGAAGGTAAAGTAGCTGCATAATATGCATTCAGTTTTCTTGTTTAATGTTTTTGGAACAAGCACTGTAATGTCAGTGTGAGAAATCCACTAGATTGATTCAATGTCCATGAAATTCAAAAAATGATACACTTAAGCCATAAAATATCAGTGTTGACACATTTTTAAGAACAATGTGCATAAAGGAATACTATGTAGTTTCAGCTCCTTTTGTAAAAACATCCATGCTACGGAATGTGGTAGTTTTCTTCCATTTTAAAATTATTATAAAATAATGGTCATGGTGAACATTTAGTACTTGGTCATTTACTTCTGATAAAAACTGACCCCTGGGCTCAGTGGTGTAGAGGGATAAAGCCGTATGATCCGGACGACCAGAGTTTGGCAAGCAGCTTAGGCACCGGAGGAACTGGGCTGGAGAGAATGCCAGTGACTGGATGCTGTCAGCTCACCACCCACCTGTAAAGAGGGAAGCAACTAGTCCCACCACCGTACATGCACCTAGCAGAGCCTGGGTGTGGTAGCAGTAGCAATTGGCAAACTGCAGACACTACTGGGACTTGGTGAGGCAGACAAACTAGTCAATGTAAGCTGTGGTTAGGGTTGTATATGTGCAACAGTGTACAAGTATGAGGACCAGAACTACATACTATCCTGCAAGTTGCCATTGGGTCAAAGAGCTGGGGCATACCAAAAAATTGCTGCCTAGATAACAGCTTCCTGGAACTAGTTCTTACCACATGGCAAGAGGAGACAAATGGGCCAGTCAAAGAATGGACCAGGTGGTCTCAGGTAGACTAACGGCTATTAAACACTGGGGGAGGGCAGTGTTCCAAAAATATTTAAAACTTAAGTGCACTCTTTAAAATGCAGGCAGATTACACTTGAATCGACATTTACAAAGCAGACGTTTGTCATTATTAAATAGTGACTTGTACTCCTAGCCAGCCTTAGGCAAAGGCCAACTAGGCAGCCGCCTAGGGCGCCACTCTAGAAGGGGTGCTTTTTCAATAATTATTTGGTGTAGGTAGACCAGGATGGGGGAAATGGGTGGTGTGGTGGGGGGCGCCGTAGAGCCCTTTTGCCTAGGGCACCAGTTGTACTGGGAACAGACTGTCAAAGCATGGTGAAAGAGAAACCAATAAAAAATTAAGAGGCAAGTATGCACCATACTTGCAGTGGTGAAAAACTGTCAACAAGTAGCTTTCCAGGGACAGAACTTTGAGATTTTATCTATAATTCTTGTTTTTACATGCATCCTGTTCAATATTGTGATGCTGTTAATGACATGCAAAGAAGACACAAACTCATATTATACCATGATCCCCCCAAAACGTGCACGCTGATTGGCCAGCGTGCCCGTTGTAAATCGAGTTATACTAATGGAAAAAGGTCCGGTCGCCCGGACTTTTTTCCATTAGTATAACTCGTTTTTTTTAAACACTGTCTCGCTATGTTAAATGGGTTTAACATAGCGAGACAGCTAAAATAAGCAACGGAGATCTCGTTGCTTATTTTAAAGCTGTCTCGCCATGTTAAACCCATTTAACATAGCGGCAGTGTTTAAAACAACGGAGAAAGCAAGATCTCCGTTGCTTTTTAGTCTCGCTATGTTAAATGAGTTTAACATAGCGAGACAGTTTAAAATAACAGCGAGTCCGTTGCTTATTTTAAAACTGTCTCGCTATGTTAAACTCATTTAACATAGCGATAAAAGCAACGGAGATCTTGCTTTCTCCGTTTTGCTCAACTCTGATGTACTGCGCAGGCGCAGTACATCAGAACTACCGGATGCCAGACATCTGCGGAAGGGCAGTAAACAGGCATTATACTATGCCATTATTTAAGAAAAGTAACAGTTTCTTTTCTTAAATAATGTCATGGTATAATAGCAATAACCCACTTCTGGGTGTGGGTAATGCTAAATTTACCCATGGTTGGCTTTGTTTGGTCCTCGGCCAGCCTCGGGACCAAACCACGCCAACCGTGGGTAAATTTAGCATTACCCACACCCAGGCGTGGGTTATTGCTATAATAGGGCACAGCTGTCATAAGCACCAGAATATAAACAAATGCTCTTTTTCAGCATCAAGCAGGATACAAATGGGAAAGCAAGCATAAATAAAATGTACAGCCCTTTACTAAAGGCTGAGCAAATTGTATTTAAACAATGTTTGTACCAGGCTACTTTGGAGTTTCAGCCTTTTTCACAGCACTGCTTTTGAGGAGGTATGCGAGTTTTATCCCACCTCATAATTCACGTAAAATAACTGCCACGGCAATCAAGATTACTTAAACCTCAATTCTACTGCAAAGAAACTGAAAGGTGCATACTTTGAACTTCTTGGACATTAAGCACCTTCCTAAGCCCCCACCCCACACACACACACCTTCTGCTTGGCAGTGGACCAAGAGAACTCTAGCTGCTTTGTTTTAAGTTTTTAAGTTAAACACACACACACACACACACACAACATAAGCAGTGAATAAAGGTGATAAGTGGATGACTTTGAGAAGCCAGTCATGTCCGTAGTTCTCAAGATTTTCCTACATTAGTTTTACATAATACTGTTTTCAGCTTGAAAATTAATTTTTGAGCCAGAAAAACATCAAGTGTAAGCTACTTAATATTTTTTGCATGCAGCTTTCAAAAGTTAGTGTTGAATCTAAAAGGACGCACTCAAATTGTTCCTTGTCAAATTTACACTGTTTTGATATAGCCCAAGAATGTTCTCATACAATTTGAAGCATTTTCCACACAATTTTTCTAAGCTCGATATATATCTTCACAACCAATTTTCTTCACATTCGAATGTCTTGAAGTTGTCAACTTTACACAAGACGCACTAGACAAGATGTGCTGATGTTGCTATGAAGTAAAACATGTGCTTTGACACATGAATGGGTTACTGAATTCAAACTATTTGTGCATCAAAGCACAGCTATTTTGCATGTGCAAATATGGCTGATGGTGAACTTTGTTATATACTTTCAAGACAGCTGCAGCCTACTCTCCAAGACAATAATCTATCCACATATGTAACAAGTGCTATCATGCATTCAGCTAGCAAAAGTCAGAGCAGCCAGTAATGTGCACCCAACAGGTCCTGCATCACAAGAATTTTATACCTCCTCCATTATTTGCCTGTTTTACTACTAAAAAGTAAGAGAGATACCATTCATTAGCAACTGCAAATTAACTGGACTAAACGGACTAACAGAATAGGAAGAATCATGTATAGAATCTCCTTAAAATGGTTCTGCATGGCCTTAACTGACAAACCACAGCATGCAGATGTCATTACACTGGTGTCCATATGGACAGTAGCTGAAGAGAGGGGAGAAGCAGATGCCAATGTTGTGGAAGAAGCATGCAGTTTTGCTGGGTGTGCTTTGGGAAGTCTGATGAAGGGATTTGAACTTTCACATTTTGTGGTGTACCACTACACAGGACTTGTACTGAAGCTGGAAAGCTTAGAGAAGCATGCAGCAAAACTTTGTTTATTGAGAACATTCAAGTCAGCTCCCATGACTATGTGCCACTTTCTGTACATTTTTTTCAGGACATGAGGTGTGATTTTTTTTTTCCAGTTTACAGTCACAATCTGTACAGAACCAAGTAAGTTTTCAAAGAAAATTACAAAACAAATGTTTAAGCATGTGTTAAAATAAATGAAATGCATTTGAAAATAGCAGTACCTTTGTGACTTCCCTTAGCTGTGATATCAAAGGTCAAGCTAGGAGTATTACTGCTTTTGTGAGGACCACTGTATGCCATGTACACATAATACAAAAACACAAGGTGCTATCAAGTGGGTAATTCCAAGACAGAGATATTTGCCAAGGTCCAGTTTTTCAGGTCCAACACTGCAAACATCATCAACAGCTATCACCGTGACAATAAGTATAAAATTATGGATTAGCACAGTTACTACTACTTTTAAATCACTACAATTAAAGCAAAAGCAGGAAAAATCAGTTTTGTAAGAATGATGGTAAACTGCATGACACTAATAAGCACAAGATGAGATCAGAAACATAGCAAAACTACCTCAAGTCTGGCATAAAGCAGACAAACAAAGGTGCTTACATCAAAGTCTTGCTAAACACGGAAATGTCAGGTAAAGTTAATTTTCTTTTCTACATCATGAAACAACACCAAGTCAAAGCCCTTTCATTATGAGCAGTGCAACGCTCTGATGAGTTTTCCAACAAAAATCACCATCACACCCAATGGACAACTTTCACAATTATAAATCTCTCTCCATACACAGCATGAATCAACACAGCAGTAAGCCACGCTTCAAACACTAAGCTCCTCACAATACAGCACATGTTTTCATGGCTATTTACCGAAGAAGATTATAATATGACCTCATCTTCAGTAAAAGCAATCAGTTTTTCTCTGGGGGTCTTGATGCAAGTATAGCCTGTTAACACTTCACTGCGGATATGAGAAAGCCAGGGGGTGAGACCTTCTGAAAAAAATGTTCACGGTATTAATGTCTGAAGTAATTTTATCATTTAACAATCATCTAAAAATTACACCTACGGTTTCATGGTAGTGTGTGAAACTTCACTATATCAAACCTGTTACACAAATTCCATTTAGTTAGCATGACCTGTATTATAATAATAAAAAAAATACAGTGCAAGTCTACTCTTTAAGCATAATTTTATTGACATCATAAATCAAAACAGTCAACAGAAAAAAGCACTTAAAGGTAGCAAAACACTGTGATGAACATAAGTTACCAAGTGCTTATGATTACTAAATGTTATTTAAAGCATCTGCATACACAATGTAGCCATGGCCAGTACTAATAGTCACAATATGTAGTTTTCTATTATTACGCCCTCAGCAGACAGTAATAACACCATTCTGCATAAGAGTTGCATGGAAAGCAAACAGAGCCACAACTTACACAGCAAACAAATTTTAAATAGTTGAAGCCCAACCTCAGAAACCTGGGGTAAGGGGGGAATACAGAATGTAATGAAGACATACGTGTGAAAGGTCTTATTTTTTATTTATTAATTTAATATTCTATCCGACATCATAAAGCAAGCACTCCAATTCAAAAAACGGGTGATCAGTTCATAAATGCCAGGATAGGACTGTACAGTTCAGCACAGTACACAACATGCTGGGCTTCAAAAGTGGACTAGTGGGGACAAATTCCTTGGCCACCAACATGCACACTTGGGTGAAACAGAGCAAGTCACTTTGACACTACACCTCTGGGTTAACCATAAAATTTGGAAAACTTAATTCACTGCTCTCATCCTGTTAACATTTAAAAATGTGTACATACTAGTATTACTATCAGTTAAATTAGCTGTTCACAGCTGTGCACAGCACTTTCACAGCTACTAAGTACACAACCGGGTTATTAATGTCAGTTCCGAAGACTGTAAAAGACTAACAAATTTTTTAGCACAATTTGTCCAAATACACTTCATCTCTCTCCACCCCTTAAGCACCAGTTAATGGTATCAGACCTATAATTGAAAAGCATGTGGGCACCTATTTATTAGCTGGATAAGTGGTGTAACCCAAAACAAAGCATATTTACCCATGAGTTAGAATATAATTCAAAGTTGTGCCCATATAGTATATAACCCAGATTGACAGTACAAATCGCTCACAACCAACAAGATGTCTTCTAAATTAGAGATGAAGTTAACATAACTCTTAAGATGTACTCAGTGTTAAAGTATACTACATTGGCTGTTTCGGATAATTACGGTCTCATATTAATTCTCTTCTGTAAAAGGTGCCCTGCCTAAGCTGGCCAGCTCAGTTAACAAAATGCAGTAAACACTGCATTCTTCTATCTTGCACTAAATTATTGCTCAACTGACTGTGATAGTGGACTCATCTAGGGCTAATACAGTTTACCCACAAGAACAAAACTTGAGCGGGTAAATTACAACAGTGGGAAAAATCCAATATCGCAAGCAGCTAAGCTATGGTTATAACAATTATACAGGAAAATAATTTATGTACTTTTTTTAGTAAACCCATTGCTTTACAGAACTTCATCTTGCTATACTTTCCAACAGAAGGCACACTGGTGAGGAATGCTGTCTGCATAATTATACACCTGTGAAGCAGATCCGTAATCATGACTGCATTCATTCAATGTCATGGCTAATGCACATTTGCTTTACTTAATACTGTACGACACTTCTGTAAGTTAATCAGATTTTAATTCTGTGTATGAAAATTAATTTTACTAAACTGTATGACATCTGCTAATATTATGGGTAAGCTTGTAAAGCTTTGCATTTTCCTGTTCCATTTCTGGTCTTGCATTGCCAATGGCAAGAGTTTTCTATACAGTTTTTAGAACCTTTTTCAACTAATTAAACTTACCTTTACGCAATGGTAAACAGTTTACCATCACTTAATAGGAGGCTTCCCTTTCCTCAAGGTCTAATGTCTAAATCAGCTGCAGGAGGGTCAGCCTTCTCAGTGGTGGCTGTCCAGCTATGGATCGACCTTTTCAAAGTGCAAGCTGGTACATACTTTTATGGAGACTATAATGGACCCCGAATGACCTTCTGAAGCAAACAAATGTGTCTGTTTAGGAATTACTTGACAGCAGGATTATCCAAGATCTGCCTACCTGGATGTGACATCAACCAAGATCTGTGGTTATGTCTGACCTTACAGTATGAATCTGTATGTACGCAGTGCGTGTACACTGAAAATACTGAATGCAAGGGAAATGGCAATCATGACTCCAGCTATAAATGACACGATTTAACCGAAATGCTGCCTTGTTTGCAGGATAGTACAAGACGAGGAATAAATACTTAATGTAGTGTCAATTGGGGGGATTCAGTAATCCTCCGTGTAGGACGAAGTCTTACTCTGAGTCTGTTCTCTAAGAGTTAGAAGTCAGCGCGTCATGCATAGGCATGAGGGCGTGCTGACTCAACTCCCAGGCTAACACGGAGCGTGTAGGAGTGCAGGGGGCGTGTCAGACTGCCGAGCAGTCCAAATATCCATGCCCCTGCAAGTGCCTAAATCTGCAAATGTCAGCAGATATGAGTGAGTCCGCTCAAATGTGTATACCCCCAACACAACACTCCCCCACATTCAAAACCCCTGTACAAATGAAATAAGGTAAACATTTTCATTTCATTATACCTGAAATAGCTGTCCATATGTGGGTGTGTCCATTGCTTAGCTACAGTAAGCAGTTTAGACATCGAAGAGGGTAATGAACTACTAACATGCAAATTAAGCCAAATTGCAATAGTGTAGTGGTACAGCCTTCGCACAAAGAGGAGGCATTCCCGGTTAGAGTCCCACCACTTCCCTTTCCATTTTCATTAGGAAATCTGTGCATAAAAATAATTCCTGACATTTACCTTTTAAATTCTATTAAAATGCATTGAAATGGCCTATGCAGTAGTGAACGATTATTTGAAATATATATAAGAAGGTGAAACGATCATGCATACTGAATGCATGAGTAACCTATCTTAAGCAATGTGAAGCACTGTTAAGCAACATTTACCAGTATTAAGCACATTTAAGAGTAACTGCCCATAGCTAAACACTGCTTTAACTAGCGCAATAGCTTTGCACGGAGCTGCGCATCGCACTAACTAGAGAAAACCAAACATGTTTGCGCGGAGGTGCGCACCGCGCTAACTAGCGCAATGTCGGGCAATGTAGAGCAACGTTGGGCAAAGCTGAGCAAAGTCGGCTAAACACAGCCACACCCCCTTCTGGTCGGGCCAGTAGTAAAATAAAAAAACAATGACAGGTCTCGAACCCGGGATAGTGTGCACCATAATCACAGTACTAATCCACTAGACCATGACAGTATTTGATGTTCATGGATTGTCAACATACATATACATATGAATCAAAGTTTACTCAGTGATAAGCAGGTGTGCACTCAGTTGAGAACTTTCAAATCAGGCCAATAACAAATAAGTGCGGGAAATGTGGCATATTTAAGCTCCATAGGTGGGAATACTCACCATAACTGGTTGCAGCTCCCATCTGCAGGGGGCAATGGCTGGTGTCGAAGAGGGCTCTCGCTTACGAGCGCAACGGTGGGGCATTGAGGAGTCAAAACTGATGGTTTGGCTCCTCATCCATCGTCATGATGCTAGACTCCTGCAGGGCCAGCCCCAGGGCACGGAATACAAAGCGGAGGCCTGGAACAGTCTTGCACATGAACTCACCAGTGCCACAGGCGTCCCTCGGACTGGTGAGCAGGTCAGACATCACCATGCAGACCTGAAGAGACGCAAGCAGGACCTACTGAACCAATGGATACAGGAGGCCCGTGGGATGCAAAATGCCCCACTACTGAGTAGGTAGCCATGGACTGAAGTATGTAAAAATTGCTAGTGTAGTCGATAGTATGGATAGGTATATGTCTCAATATCACTTCATTTACTTCACAGCTGCAGGTTTCCGTGCTGCGAATCAGCAAGCCTATGCAGACAGGCTGCTAAGGCTGCTCCACCAGGCAGGTTAGTAATTTTTCTGCATGTACTATTTTATACAATAAGTAAGACAGCCTGGCTAAAAGTGTCTCAGCCCAATAACAAAGGTATAATAAGGGTTGAATAACCTCTCTGCATGAACTGTTATATAAAATAAGTGAGAGAGACAGAAAAAGAGTGTTGTAAACCATAAATGAAGGTATAATACATCCCGAATAAGATGTCTGCCTGCACTGTAATAAGAAATGAGAGCGCCACTAGAAAAGTGTGTAATTTAATTAATAAAGGTATAACACCTGTAGTGCATTTGTGTCACCGGCTAAGAACTTGCTGTATTCAACTGGACGTATAAGAGAATTTAAGTACCTTTATCTGCACTTTTTTCAAAAAATACAGTATTTAAATTGATTTTAACTGTGTTGCAGGAATATTAACTGAACTGGAAGTTAGTCAGTGTTTGCTGAATTTTGTTATTTGCTAGTAATTACAGGTGTGGGGGTAGCCACATTCTTTGATTTCCCATCCTTGCCTATTTAAGTGGTACAGTGTGAAATATTTTCTGCTTAAAAACCTCAGCTTTGGCCAGCTAAGAACTTGTATTCAACTGGACGTATAAGAGAATTTAAGTACCTTTATCTGCACTTTTTTTTCAAAAAAATACAGTATTTAAAATGATTTTAACTGTGTGTTGCAGGAATAAACTGGAAGTTTTGACTCTGCTCTTTAGTTAGTTCCACCCACCCTCCCTGGTTTTGTTTTGGTGTTAATCTTAGTGGCCTGGAAACTGCCCACCCCTCTTATAAATTTGTGTTTGGATACTCCTTCTGGGCCCATCTCATTTGCTCACTCAAATGAGTGCAGTGAGATCATATTCTGATTTCAGGCACTCCTACTGTGTACAAAGAGAGCATCTGGGAAACAGAAAAAAAAATTTAAGCTTGTTTCCTGCCTTTCCTGTTAAGTGGTATAGACTATTTGTAGCCTCTGAGCCCCCAAGCCCTACTGTGTTGGAGGGAAGCCTTCTAGCTTAGTTTTTTTTCTTATAACTAGCCAGTTTTCTAGTTTCAGCACTCAAATCTGTTTCTTTGATCTCAGCACTTGTTCAGAAAAAAAAATAAAAAATTCATCTGCTTTTATTGTACTTGTGTTTCTACCTACTTTATTTTACTTTTGCATCATCTTAAAAGTACTCAATTGTATTTATTACTGCTTGGTGTAACTCATTCTAAGCCTTTTGGTTTAAACACTTGGACTTCGGACCAGTTGTTTTGCACTGAGAGGGTTTGTGGTCTGCACTGTAGTGGCAGAACAGGTAGCTTACATCCTTCTAGGTTGGGAACTGCTGATTGAGGGCTCAGTGTCTGTTATTCTAAAAGTGTATTAATTCTGGATTAAGCACTTGGGCTTTCAGGCGAGTTATTTTACATTAAGAGGGTTCGTGGTCTGCACTCTTGTGGGAGGAGAGGCTGGACTCTGCCCTTCTGAGCTGGGAATTTCTGGTTAAAGGCTTATAGTGCATGCATATCTGAACTGCTTCTTACTGAAGTTGGTGCGCCTTGTTTGCTGTGGCATAGACTGGATTCGGGCCTGCTAGATCTAGCTTTGTTTGTGTAACTTGAGCACTAATCCAGGCATTCTCTAAAGTATTCAATTGTATTTATTACTGCTTGGTAGTAACTCGATTAAAGTGTAGATATCATTCTAAGTCTTTTGGATTAAGCACTTGGGCTTCAGACCAGTTGTTTTACATTAGGAAGGTTTGTGTCATGCACTGTGGTGGCAGGACAGGTAGCTTTCATCCTTCTAAGTTGGGAACTGTTGATTGAGAGCCCAGTGTCTGTTATTCTTAAATTGTATTAGTTCTTGTTTAGGCACTTGGGCTTCAGGCCAGTTATTTTACATTAAGAAGGTTTGTGGTCTGCACTCTTGTGGGAGAGGAGGCTGGACTCTGCCCTTCTGAGCTGGGAATTTCTGGTTAAAGGTTTATAGTGCCTGAATATTTGAACTGTATCTTACTGAAATTGGTACACCTTGTTTGCTGTAGCATAGACTAGATCCAGGCCTGCTGAATCTAGCTTTGTTTATATGCTTGTTGTTTGTTTGCTTGTTATTTCCCTGGAACGCTAATTCCACCTAATATGCGGCTTCTCAGCGCTTCTGTGAATCACTAGTGATATCTGCATTGCAAACTGTACTTATTTCCTCGTTTCACTTGAAAGAAAGTTACTGTTTGTCGTTTTTGCATTTAAGTTACCCGTAACACATTGCACTTAAGTTACCTGGCACTTGTGCGCTAAAGCAATTATACAAGTCAGCACTAAAAATTAAAAGCACTACACCCTCACTCCCCACTGGCTCTTGTTTTCAATTATTAAGGAATTCCCAATATTATTCTAGCATGTCCAAAGGTCAGTTGTCAATCTCCTCTCTGGTCCAGCTGGTGAATCTGGGAATCTTGAGGCAATGTTACAACTGCCTCATGTACACAGACAACCCTCTCCTCCTCCCAACAAATTCCAACACATGTGAGAGATGCAACCATATAGCCAAACTGGAGGCTAAGCTCTCTCAACTCAGTACTGGCATAACCAGTCAGGAGGATAAGGAAACCACACTCAATAACAATTCCAGTCTCACAAACCTACCATGACAGCAAACCAAACACATAATCACACAAAAACATACTCGGAGGCTCTAAATAAAGATCTGCCTAAGCAGCAGAGACCTCCAAAGCAGACACCCAAGCAACCGCTACCCCAAAACAAAACACGTGCAACACATCTCACAAAGCCAGTGTGCCGAACAGTCACAGCCCTTAAGACTAAACAACACACCTGATACACTTGTAATAGGTGACTCTATCGTCAGGCACACTGACATCCAGCTCACCAGGCTGAACAAGGAGAGGGTCACGGTGAGCAGCCTTTCGGGCGCTAGGATCCGCCACATAACACAAGCACTCCGGTCACTCCAAAGCAAGTACAAATATGACTCAGTCATTGTCCATGCTGGTGTGAATGACCTGAGACGTACCTCCCTGGACTACATGAAAAGAGACAAAGGAGCTCTCTGAGCATGTAGCCCAAGCACGTATGACCCTGACCTTGAGTAGCATCTTACCCTCACCAAGAATGATACCACAATATGAAGACAAGATGATCAATTTCAACAATTGGCTTAAGTACTGGTGTTATTCAAAGGGGATCCAATGCCTGTCAGCTTGGAATGATATGCTCGACAAGCCACGATGCTTCGCTAGGGACGGCTTGCACCTGTCACCCCTGGGCTTTCGGATATTGGCAAAGGCTCTTGCTACCCCATAGTGCCTTTTTTAGGCAAGGCTCAAAAGACAAACCCACCTCCATAGGTATCACAAGGGATAAGAAACTAAGAGTAATGCTACTCAATGCCAGAAGTCTAAACCTCAAGATGCACACACTCAAAACTCTCCTTAACATGGAGAACATCGATATCTGTGCAGTAACAGAAACCTGGTTCAGGGCTCCCGAGAGCACCCCAGCACTACCAGGTTATACCGCATACCATGCTTTTCGGCCCCAAAACTTGGACCGAACCACAAAAGGAGGGGGAGCATCGATATTCATCAAAGACACCCACACCTCCAGGTTGGTGGCAAAGCACGAAGCATCAGAGACTATCCATGTGCAACTAACAGTGGGTAAAACTGCCTTCCAGTTTATAGCCTGCTACAGACCACCCTCACAAACCCAGGAACCCCACTCGGCCTTTCTGAGAACACTGGAAAATATGAAGGTCTCTCCAAACACCATTATATTGGGCGACTTCAACTACCCAAACAGACTGGGAGCATTACTCTAGCTCCAACACCCTAGCCCAAAGGTTCCTAGAATTTATAAACTCAAATGCTATGGAACAACTTGTTACCACTCCCACAAGAGGGGAAAACATACTGGACCTGATCATCACCAACATGGGGACTCTATGCTCCAGACCAGAAGTGTATCCCTCACTGGTAAGATCAGACCATAAACTAATCTCACTGGATATTCACATCCCGATCCCACCCCCTGCCCAGAAAACCACAGTGAAAAACTTCTCTAAAGCAAATTTCACACTCCTCAAAACCGAGGTGGAATCCTTCAAAGCCCCTGGGCCTGTGGAAAATACGGCTCAGACTGCAGAATCCTTTATAAACACATTCTATGAACACCTTCAGGAATGCATGGATCATGCGATCCCAAATAAAACCAAGACCCAATCCTCCAAAGGCAGACGTCCTGTCTGGTGGACCCCAGCCATAAACATACTATACAATAGAAGGAGGAAGCTACTAAATGATAGAGCAAAATCCCAAAAAGGTAAGGCATCACTGATCAGTATTAGCAAAAAACTACGGGCACTCATAAAATTGTCTAAGGCCAGCTTAGAGAGAATTATTGCACAGGAAACTAAGGATAATCACAAGGCTTTCTTTAGTTATGTTAGGAACCTGGGTGGTAATTCCCAGATATGCTCAGAATTAGTCCAAAATGACAAAAAATACACTGAACCCACAGACATTGCCAACATCCTAGCTGACAGGTTCAGCGCACACTTCTCTCCCCCCCCCACCAAAAGGGCAAATATCTATCCCAGCAGAGTGCTGCCCCCCTGACATCTCCGAAGCTCAGTTAAGAGCCGCCCTCTCCAAAGCAAAAAACACAGCATCAATGGGACCAGACGGTGTCCCGGGTTGCGTCCTACATGAACTCCAAAAAGAGCTAAACCCAAACATAAAACTACTGTTCAATCTCAGCCTTACTACAGGAATATGTGCCCAAAGAGTGGCGTACAGCAACAGTGGTCCCTCTCCATAAAGGTGGTGCCTCAACGGATCCTGGAAACTATCGCCCCATAAGCCTGACTAGCTTGGTCTGCAAAGCTATGGAAAGGATCATCATGGACCTCATAAATAAAGATATTGGGGACCTACAGACACTGGATCCTACCCAGTTCGGCTTTGTTAAGGGTAGATCCTGCCTCTTAAACCTGGTTGATTTCTTTGAAACAGTCACCAAGGCCATTGACGAGGGGAAGGTGGTCCACACAGACTACCTGGACCTCGCAAAAGCCTTCGATACAATACCCCACTCGGGCATTATAGATAAGCTCACCAGCTTAAATATAAACCTCTATGTCACTAGATGGATTGCAAACTGGCTCAATTACAGAACCCATATGGTTAGAATTGCTGGAGCCATGTCAGACTCCAAACCAGTCACAAGTGGTGTCCCACAAGGCTCAGTCCTGGGACCTCTGATGTTCGGTATATATTTCTCGGAGGTACAGGCCAATACGGAAGGACTGTGGCTGACCAAGTTCGCAGATGACTGCAAACTGGGCGCCATAATAGACTCTCCAGCCGGCACAAGCATCCTCCAAAAGGGCCTCATAGAAACAGACAACTGGTGCCAGAGCCATGGCCTCAAACTAAATGCCAAAAAGTGTATAGTCATCCCCTTTGGCAAAAACAAAGTGCCCACAAATTACCACATAGGTGGTAATCCATTAAGTACAGAAGTAATTAGGGACCTGGGGACCCAAGTTGATAGCAATCTCTCATTTGACAACCACGTGGCCAAAGTGGTTAGAAAAACATTTTATATAGCCCACCTAATCATGAAGGGATTCACATCTAGATCAGGGGAGGTCATCGTGACTCTTTACTCATCCCTCATCAGGCCCATAATTGAGTACAATGCCCCTTTTGGGATGTACCTTACCAGACACCTGCAGCAACTGGAAAGACCCCCAAAAGTACCTCACCAAGAGGATCAAAGGGCTCAAACAGATGTCATATGCTGCCCGGTTAAAGAAACTCCAGCTCTACTCAGTGGCATACCGCCTGTTGAGAGGCGATCTGTGCCTGACGTATAAAGCCATGTCCAACCCGGAATTAATGGACATGCTGCACCTCAGAAAATCCAAATCCCATCGAGCTACGCACTCGAGAGACTTGAACCTCAGCACTGAAATAAATAGGATATGCTGGAGGGACAGATTCATAACCCACAGGCTCCCTTCACTCTGGAATAAAATCCCAGTCCAGGTTAGGCAGAGTCCCTCATTGACTCTCTTCAAGAGGAATCTTGATAAGTGGATGGGAGATCGTAGGTTTACCCCGGGTATCACTTCTGTGTCACTGTTAGACAGAGGCACAGTATACTAACCTCGAAAAAGGGCATAGCAAAATAAATTTAAAATGGGTGGCGAAAGCCAAACACATTCTGGCTAGGCTTATAAATGCCCTAGGGCAGATAGCCTAGTATGAACCTATGAACCTATGAAATGTAGATGTACTCTTGCAGTATAGAAATAGTAGTGTTGTATTAAGCGCTGTCAACCCACACTTGGGTAGGCCCATAGAAAGAGTACGAAGGGAGTGGCAGTTATCTCAAGCATATACACAGTACTCAGCTACAGTTTCAAGGCTGGCATGTATAGGTAAATCTGGCACATGAGTACCTTGCAATTGTGTGCACTGGAAATGTCAGTGTGCTGCAAAAAAAGTAGGGGGCTGTTAAAATTTAACTGGTAATGTCACCTGAAAACATTCAGATATGTAGACATATGAATATAAATAAAATATATAAATACGTAGCACTAACATCTGCATCCTGGACAGTTTGTATATTAGATACAGGTCAGGTACATAATTAACTAGCAAAACATATCCCACAACGTACTGGACATTGCCCAGTGTAATAATACATGTAGTGGATATATACCTGCAGTCAATAGGAATGTAGTGTAAACTATAAGTTCATATAAGTTGTTAATGGAGGTATCTTTTTACACCCTACAGTATGCGCATAAACAATGCTATTCCACACCTCAATGGGTATGTGTAATCTCAAAACATTTGTTGGGACATTTGTTCAATTGGTTTATAAATATCTGCATAACTTTAACACATGTGCCCTGTTCAAACACCACAATCTTGGTGGCCTGTTGCCACCAATCATTCCTGCATGCTGTTTTAATGTCCACTGTCATTCAGTATATGCATGTGTTATGCTTGCTGTTCAACTGTTGGAACTCTGGTGTGTTGGGTTAATGGGAATATTACCGCATGCTGTTACAACTAATTTGGAATGCTGTTGGCTATGTTGTCATTAAATACACCTAAACACAGAACGTATGGGAAGGCCGGTCCCAGCGGACCCACCTGTCCCACCTCAGCTGGCAATTGCACCTGGCACCAGCAGGTCCGGTGCCCAGCCCGGGACCCCCTCCTCCGTTGGTCCTGTGCCACCTTTGGGTGGAAGTGCTGCAGGGGATGGGGCTCATTCCCCCCCCGTGCAAGCGTGGCTGGAGGAGGGCGTTCAGTCGCTGATCCCCTACGCCAGCTTGTGGCAAGAATGGCGCAACTCACGGGTGAGCCTACCCCTCCTACGCAGCACCCAGCACAGCCACCCTCTGGACGGTGAAGGTGCAGTGGTGACTGCCCATGGGTGGGGATCTCAGTTCCACTGTTACCATCTAGGGACTCATGGGCTTGCAACTTCCAAACATCCTTCCCTGTCATTTGTGTCCACCCACCCCATGTGTCATATTACGCCCCTGTATGCATCTTATTTGTCTTGTCTGTTTACCTCCCCAACCTACCTCCCACAACATACCTAGTTCCCCTACCTCACATTCTACTCTCACCTGAAAAAAAAAAAAGGGCAATCTGCTCCCACAAAAAAATATTGCTCCATACATAGCTGCCCATTTTACACAAATGTCCGCTGGACACAGACACTGAAATTCAATTGGCAGTACAACATACTTCATTGTCCTCACCCCTCTCTCAAGGGTGGAAGGTTTCAAAATTCCCTCCAAATTACTAGTATATGCATAGCTGTTGCTGTTAAAGAAATGGGCAGCTATGGACCTTCCCTGTACCAGTCCTGCACATCCCGGAGCTGTTTTCCCTGCTGTCTTTCCCTCTTTGTGCCCCTTTTTCACCACTTTCCTATCGCCCCATTTTCTTTTCTTTCAAAGACATGAGCGCGAGGGTTAGCGGGAGTAAGCGCTTGTAAGCAGTAGTAAGCGGGTTTGAGCGAGTGTGCGCATGTGTGCGCTTAGCTTAGTATTGCTAAGCATCGCGCAAACCTGCTTACAACTGCTTAAAAGTGCCTTAGTCACTCTGCATGTGAGGGGCCTTGTTCTGCTCAGCAGCAAAATAAAACACCACTGCCAGTCTCGAACCCCGAACCTTGGACACACTAGACTGCATGAAGTACTACTAGGCCACAGTAGATATACAGCAAGATGTTGCTGAAATATATATATCATGCATCTGAATGTGTGAATATAAAGGAAAGGTAGGAATGCCATAACACAAAACCTGTTCTGTGGAACTATACCAGCAGTTGTTGCGGAATTGCATTACATGATTGTGATAACAGAACCAGACATTCTAGCAGTAAATACTGTTACAGCAGCACTTCACAACCCCCACACAGTATCATAGCAGGACAATCCCCACACAAATGTACAAAATACCAGTGTGTTCAAGGTACAGCAAGGATGTAGGTAGGCATACTCAGTAGTGGAATTGTCCAGTTTCATGAGCATCCTGCGATAATGTCAACAAAATAAAAAGCACAAACACTGCAGAAGTGAGTACATTAATATCCACAGTATAGATGTTCCCAAACAGTTCATGTGCCAAATGGAAACATCTCAATAACTACATATGTATGGCAGCTAATTGTAGATGATGTAAAGAAACTCCATACTCCCATGTATCTTGTGTTAGCATTTCTAGGGGTGAGTACAATTCTCACTGTCAACTGCGTATTGGAAGAGGCAACATTCAGGTCTGAGTACAACATACAAATAACTGGCTACACCCTAAGCAACATTTAGAAGTAAACCAACCTTCTGACTTACACTACCGTGTCCACAGCAAACAAGCATGGGCCCCACTTTGGAAAGCTAAAAGGCCTATGCCTACCTGACCTAGCAATTTATAGCATTGGGTTGCTACGACAGTGAGTACTGCAATTACCACACAGCAGGCTACATGCAATTATCAAATGGTGGCCACCAATTGGTGCAGAGGCCATCACATGCACATGTGCAGATACCTCTAAAAGCAGGCTGTACTTGCTGTCCACACATGCAATCATTTCATTGCAGCCATGGAGAGAGAGAGAGAGAGAGCAAGCAAAAAAGAGAGACACAGAGACACACAGACAGATTGACATTGGCAACAGCCAAAGCAACAGCAAAATAAAAAAAAAAAACATAAAAAAAAAAAACAAAAAACAAAAAAACATAAATAAAAAAAATTATTACTACACAGACGGAACGTAATAATACAAACACATACAAAGTAAAGGTATGTAACTGATATGTATTTACTGGCATGTTGTAGATGTTTTTGAACAGTACTCTACATACTTTGAATCATCCATATGTGGCAGCAGTACGTATCTATGCGCAGATGCCCTGCATAACTACTGCCATGGAGAAATCAGTGTTGTAGGTGTGTGCAGTGGGATAGGACTGTGATATATGTAGTTCAGCATTAAATGTCAAACATCTGATCCATGTTATCTGTGTTCTGTACAGTAGTGTGTACAATGGCTGTTTGGGGGAGTAGCACACACAGTTATATAAACAAGGATGTGACAGAGTAACAAATGCATGATAGTCATATTAACATGTAGCTTAGCACTGGCAACAGCTGTACCAGGCTAGTATGCTAATCTAGCATTTGCAGCTATATATACACCCCCTAATATTACTGTGTGCTCACATGTGACACCTGTTCATTTTGCAGCAAAGCCCAACAGGTCAGCCGTGAGGTCCATGGACTTACAACAGTGTGGACCTTGTGTGTGTATGGCACACACATACAGAGAGATATGTCTGTGTCAGATATATTAGCATCTGTACATGTGCATAGAGCAAGGGACATACTGCAACTGTTTGTGAAGGGTGGACATATATATGTTGTTGAAGGTTATGTGCATACTTCTATGTAGGTTGTAGTGTGTGGCAAACAAGACAGCATACAGCGCTGGTATATTACATGTGGTGGTTAAACGCTGTGGGTATGAATTGCCAGGTTTGCAGTGTTGCAACCAGTGAGGCCTGCTAAAGCTACGTGTGCTAAGAACACCTTCAATGCATTCCACACAACACTGTGCAATATTAGTACATAACAGTATACCTTGCAACCTTCGCATAATTGATATTTCCACCATGAAAGGTGGACCGTATATGTGCCTATATCTATATGTACACCAATGTATGTTTATATTTATGTGTGTGTGTGTGTATATATATATATATATATATATATATATATATATATATATATATATAAATATATATGTATATATATATATATATATATATATATATATATATATATATATATATATATATAGAGAGAGAGAGAGGGTCATATTTACTGCAACAGATGCCTGGTGACAAAGCCATGGACTCAAGCTCAACGTTAAAACTGCATTGGCATCCCTTCTGGCAAAAACTCTGTACCATGAACTACCACATAGGTGGTAGTCTACTTAACATCAACGTGTGATAAGAGACCATGGGACACAAGTGGACAGTAGTCTCCCCTTTGATAATCACAGTGACACACTAGTCATGTAATCTGTCTACCTGCCACACCTCATCACAAAAGGTGCGTCATCCAGGGAAATACAGGTCAGTGTTACCCTCTACTCATCACACATAAAGCCCATTATAGAGTATAATGCCCCATGTGGTATGTACCTCAAGACATCTACAGCAACTGGAAACGACAAAGGCATACCTCACAAAGAGTAATACCAGCCTCAAACAGATACCCTATGCAGACCATCTCACAAACCCACAACTACACTGTCGCATACCGCCTACCCAGAGGTGACCTCTGCCTAACATACTAAGCTATGTAAAAACCAGAGCTGTTGGACATGCTGCACGTAAACAGATCACAATCTCTACGAGCTACACACTCTAGGGACCCAAACCTTTTGACCACAATAAACAGCACATGCTGGAGGGATAGATTCCCATCTCAGAGACATCCCATACTCTGGAACAAACCAGCTATCCATAGCAAACAAAGGTCCTAATTAGCAGTCGTCATAAATAATCATCAAGATTGTATGGGAGATAATGAATACACCCAGGCAATCACCTCTGTATCTCTGCTTGACAGAGCCACGTGAAATGAGATGAACTGTGTGTCAAAGGCCAGGGTAGCATACAGCTAGGCTTCTATAGGCCCTAGGGCCAATAGCCTCTTACCTACCTATGAAGTGATACACACCCACATGTACTTGTTGCAATAATTGCTATGTGAGTTTGACTGAGTGTGATGGTGAATGTGTTGGTGAATGTGTCAGAGTTTGGTTTATGTGTGATAGCTTAGTGGGAAACTGTTTCTGTCATGGTATTATGTGTCCTAGCTGTGATCCCAGCAAAATATGTGTATACAATTGCTAGGCTGAAAAAGCAGTATGCCATACGTTCTGACATAGTCCCTTGTTGTCGACTGGGGTGCCCACTGTAGGCTAAAGCAGTACATGCATGCTTACTGAGTGTTACTGCTGGTGACTCCAACCCCTGTATGAACTGTAGTAGTACTATCTAAAGCTGTATGCCTAAACAGCACAGTATGGTGTACGTCCACATTGATTGGAACCACCGTTCCGTGTGTTCCCTGTAGTCCTCACAGATTACATACCTCAGGCATACGGTCTCGTAACTACTGACACACAGTACTGTAAGGTACACAGGTAAAGGTCACCTGTGTTGCCATACCTATGTGTCTGTTATGTATGTCTGATGTGTGTGTGTGTGTGTGTGTGTGTGTATGCCTGTACCATGGCCTTGGTCATGTGGGTTACAGGATATAACTGCGTATCTAGCAACATGTATAGTGTAGTACAGCAGTAAGCCACCTATATTCACGAATGTGCACATATGTTAGGCAGGGGTCTGCCATCAACTAGTGTGGTATACTGGTGATACTGTCACTGGACTTTACAATCATTGCAATTGATTACACTTCATGATGCATTAGCATGATATATACCTCCTGTGTCTAGGTTGTGCATTGTGTCGCATACAGTGTGCCATAGTATTACATATTGTTTTAAGTTTGTTGCTGTGCAAAACATGGTTTGATATATAGAGTGTGCCAGGCACTGTCAGGCGGCTGTGGTTTGAGTACTGACATGTGGTATTGAAAGTGTGTATCTTCTGACAGCCAATGGGTTGCTATATAAGGCAGTTAATTGATATCTGTACATTAGAAATATATGTGTGCCTCATGACTTGCTCACACATTGTTTCATTGTCTTCCAGGGTTATGTCCCACCATCGTAATCCCGCCTATAGCACGGTGGAGGAAGAGGTTATAACATCCAGCCTGGTGCAGCAGTATGCCCTGCTGTTCTCTAGAACCAGCCAGGACCAGTATGAGCGGACTGCGCTGTGGCAAGAGCTTGTCCGTCGGGTAAATGACATAGGCATGCATAATCGGACATATGAGCAGATAAGCCATCACTGCAGTGATTTAATTAGACATGTCCGGCAGCGTGCGTCTGATATCCACAGACAGCAGCTTGCCACAGGTAGGGGGGGTAGCCGGAGTCACCCAGCAAGCTGACATGGAGCGTGCAGGTAACATGGCATAGCTGTAGATTACTGTTACCTCTATTGTTAGAGCATGCTTATGTGAGATGTGTACTGTGTAGTTAGACGATGTGGTGCCTAGTGTTGTGCAATAGTAATAATTAGGAATACAATCTGTAGGCCTGTGACCGTCAACCGTTGTACTACTGTACGATTGCAAACACACAGTAGCAATGCCACAGTTGTTGTCACTGAAAGTGTCTCATATCCTTGTAGGTCCCCTCTGGTGTGACAGCAAGGCAGCCGTCCCATGCTGGTGAGTGTGTTCTACCTTTAATACTGCTAACTAGATGAGCATGTCATAGGTGAGGTGTAGGCCATGTACACGCAACACGCATATGCATAATGCATGCTGTGCATGTTTGCTGCGAGACTATGCACATCCCAGTAACGTGGGTAGCTGCCTAAAACGCATACAATACACAGAGCATTCCACACAATTGTGGCAGTACTGATATGGACATTGGATAGGCAGAGTCGATACACATGCACACAACATACACAACACTGTCATACACAGTACAAGTTAACATGCTACACATGGCATATTCAGACACCCACTAAGGTCACACTACAATATCCCACACTTCATCCAAACAGCACACATAATATACCTAAGGGGTAGATGCCTCACATGTGGCTGTGGACACTCTTCGACACATTACACATTCATGGTAGGCAATGCCCCCTATTGTGCACCTTACAAACCCATGTAACAACTGGCTGTGAAATGGTGAATGTAGCCATGGTACTGCAGTTCAGGTACAGTATGGTATGTGCCGGTCTGGCACACATTAGTAGCCTTGAGTGACCACATGATGCTGCATGATGATGGCTCATGGTAGTACACCCCATCCAGTTACAGTGACCACAGTACTACACATAGCATTACCTGCTATGCACCTCAATGTTGTGTGTGTGTGTGTGTGTGTGTGTGTGTGTGTGTGTGTGTGTGTGTGTGTGTGTGTGCAAACATAGGCACCTATACACAATATGCATAGCAATCACCATTTGTACAAAGTGACACATATATGTCTTGTAATGCTATTGAGTGTATAGGTCACATGACACACAGTGTCTGTTTGATGTTTAATGTTGCAGTTGTGTTGTAGCATGCCATGTCATGTCTGGCACTGGCATGTCCACAATATGTCCTACACTCACCATAACCACTGTACAATGGCCATGTTGAGCAATGGTATTCCATCAGGTAAACATGCAACTCTCATCCTGTGAGTATACATAGCATGCATGTGCTAATCCTGTGTCCGCAATTATCTGCTGAAGACACAGACGCTCTAATCACAAATGGATATCTATGGACACACAGATACACATCCAGCATGGTATGTATACCTGTGAGAGATGGTGCACAGGACATTGCAGAGCTTATAATACTTGCACAGCACCGTCGTGTCCATGTACACAGTGCTTTCCAGGGTGAGGCCAATCACTGAACAACAACACACCTGCATCAAAGACATGCATAGTGTTATTGGCAAGGGCTGTCAACACCCACACTGCATGCTGTTAGGAAACACATGTCCTGCATGCCGACACGTGTGATATAACTGTTTGCCTTGTGATACTGTACCCCACCATCACCCGCTATCGAGTATGATTGCTGGTGGTGTGTGTGTGTGTTTTAGTGATGAGTGCATTTGTGTGCATGTGTGCCGATATCATGTACAGGTCGTAAAGTGAGTTTCCTGTCTTCCTCCCACAGGTGCTGACTTTGGGCTGGTTCACTGCAGCAGGGAAACTGATGTCACTGGGCAAAACAGTGATACTGATGATGGGTGTGTGTTGAGGCACAGGCATGTTTGCCAGGGTCTGTAGAGCCACCAATCGACAGTACACAGCTGTCCACCCCATCCATGCATACAGTCATACTGCCAATACATCCATCACCAATGCCCACAGCTGAGGGACAGTGTACAGTTGGCATTGGCCATGACAGTGTGGTATCCATGGCACATGCATCCCAACACAGCAGCCATACCCAGACGTCTGGAAGGGTACCACATAGGCAGATGTCCAGGGGTTCTCGTAGGAGCTTTGCTGCTCATCATGCCACTGGCAGATGTGCCACAGGTCTGACAATGTCACACATGTTCCAGGCTGTCATGGAGGCACAGACACGTATGGAACGATACACACCAGACAGGGACTAAGGGCACATAACACTGCCATCATTGACAGTAGCCGTGACCTAGCAGGTGCCATCCGTCATTACACACGAGGTCACTGATAGACGTTGGGGAGATGCATTAGATATCCTCCACAATGTCATGTCCATGTGTCAGGACAGTGTGGGACGGTTGAGTCGTCAACTTGGATGTATGCCAGCAACATCAGCAGCTGGCAGTTGCCGCGGACGTCCCTCAAGCCACAGCTGCTCCCGTAGTGCCAGTACCAGCCCCAGCAATGTTGCGGGTGGGCTGTCCATAGAACGTCCTAGAAGACCACGTGCACGTGGCTCTGGACAGTCTCAGCAGGGACCTGTGTCCAGTGTACATCCATTCACCTCTGGGGATAATACCCAGTCTGGCTTAGTACGTGATAGTGTCAGTAGCACCCCTGCCAGGCACAGGTACCGTATCCGTGGCCAGAGATGGTGATCTGTGAAGCCTCGCAGGTACAGTCTGTGGCTGTCCCACAAATACCCGTATATGGCAGCCACACGGTGGAACTGTGTGCATGCATATACACACACATACTCCAGACACCTAGGGCTAACACATACCCACACACATTACATAAAAATTAGCCCCTTTCCAGTATTCTTGCCCCTCACACACACACACACACACACACACACACACACACACACGTCGATTGGATGGCTCACTGTAGGCCTCTGGTAAACCAACACACCCTGTGCATATGATGAAACCTGTGCCGCCTCCTGTCATCTGTAACATCGATGCAGGAACAGGCTACCATGGTGTTGATGCACAGGGTGTCTTTATTGCAGTATAGCAATGTTAGCATGTTGTCGGCAGTACAGTGTAATGATATGCTTGAAGTTGCGGCTTAGCAGGCATGATACATTAATGCTATGATTGTCATTGTAGTGTTGTTTACACCAGTGTTGGTTCCAATTGTGTATTGTCCAGCCATGTGCCACTTGGCTAATGTGTGCAGTACTGGCAGCATGTGTTAGAGAGTGGACAGTATGTGTGGGATGTGTGTAGCACAGATTTGCAGGTGTACAGTTGTGAACATGGTGGAGGTGCACTGTCTGCATGTACGTGCATAGTAGACACATGGCCAGGGTGACATGCTCTGCATTACACAGTAACACTCCATAGTTTCTATTGGTGGCCAGTATGCATTGTACTACACACATTTCGGAACCTGACTACACGTGTGTATGACATGTTTGACACTGCATTGTGGGCGATACTGTTACTGTCATTGTTTTGCATTCTGGTAGTATACATCACTTCCACAGCCTGACCATAACCAATCGTTAGATGATGTCTTGACAACTGACACACAGATGTAGGACACACAGCAACATTTGGATCCTTCAGGTACGATACTATGCCAGTAACTACTGGTACTGACTTGCACCCATTACTGACACCACTCCTGTTTGGCATATAGCTCTCTTAGGTACAAGCAATCACAGTAGAGATATGTCCGTCCACGTTGGGTAATGCATACTGTGGCCTATAATGTATTCTCCAGATGAGACACACATCCTCCACAAGGGTATCATACAGACAGATGTCTGTTGTCAAACCCATGCTGGAAAGCTATAAGCCAAACTAAGCATAGTCATCCACCTTTACGGAACATATTATCCCCACAGTACCACATAGGTAGTAGCCACCAACATGATGAACAGGTACCGATGTGTACATGCAACCAAGTTTTACGTCATCTGTCCTTTGTTAATCACATTTCCAAAGGTATTCCGAAATCCCTCGGTGGATCGCATAAGCAAGAAGGGGTCTGCATGCATATCCACAAAGGTTGTTCAACACCTGTTATGAACAGTCATCACTGACCGACTTTGCTGCGTTTGAACAGGTCTGACATATGCCTCAGCCATAGACCCTCACACACACATTCCAATAGGAACCGTAATGACTGTGTGACACAGATGACCTAGGCCAGGGATCACTGCAATGGCTGGGCTTGTCACAAGCATACAGATGTGACCTAAGGTCTGGGAAGCAGCAGCACGGTCTGGCAAGGATGACAGCTGTGTTCTTGGAGAAAACAGGGTTCCCACACATGCAGTCATTGAGGTAACATGTACGTATATGTATTTGCCACACAGCTAGCTCACATGTGCAATGCATACTGATATGTCATACAGTAGTAAAAGCAAAACCCACAACACATTGACCAACAGTGTCACACACATACAGCACACACACTCACCAAGTGCAGGATTCAAACCCCTACCTAACTACTTCATGATACTAGAGGAGCACGCATTAACACGACGCGCTATACATATTACTGGGAGTTCTCTTTTCCACAGGTATATTTGTAGGATGGTGACATCATCAGACTTGACAAAGGTTAGTTTACCAGTTTTGAGGTGTTTTACTACTCTCCTAAAAGTTTGCTCCTTCCCAAGGAGAGCACACACAAACATACACAGTTGTCCAGATTCAAACCCCTACCTAACTACTTCATGATACTACAGGAGTACGCATTAACATGACTCGCTATACACATTACTGGGAGTTATCCTTTCCACAGGTATATTTGTAGGATGGTGACATCATCAGACTATACGAAGTAGGTTACATTAGGAGACATTAGATGGCCTACATTGAAGGAATGTCTAAACACTTTGGCCATGTGATCAAAGGTGAGTTTATTATCTACCTGTGTCCCCAAGGCCATAATGACTTTCTCCGTACATGCTGCATTACCACCTATGTGGTAATTTGTGTGCACTTTGTTTTACCTGAAGGGGATGACTATGCATTCTTTGCCATTCAGCTTGAAGGCATTGTTTTGACATAAGGTATTTGTCTCTGTAAGACACTTCTGGAGGATGTCTGTGCCAGCTGTACAGTCAATTATGGACCACAGTTACCATTCATCTGCAAACCTGTTCAGCCATACACCTGCCGTGCTTGCCTGTACCTCTGAGCAATATCTACTGAACAGGTGGGGTCCCAGGACCAAGACCTGTGTGATGCCATTTGTGACTGGCTTAGAGTTGGACATGGCACCCGCAACTATGAACATGTGTGTTTGATCTGTGAGCCACTTGGCCGCCCATCCTGTGACATAGCTGTTAATGTTCAAGCTGGTACACTTGTCCATGATGACAGAGTGGCGAATGGTGTGGTAAGCCCTTAGTGAGGTCCAGGTGGGCTGTGTGGACTACTTTCACCTCCATCTATGTTCATGGTAACTGTTTTAAATAAGTCAACTAGGTTTGGGAGCCAGGCTCTGCCTTTAACAAGGCGAAGTTGTGTAGAGTCCAGTGTCTGGAGATCTCCAATGTCTCAGTGTATGGGTTCCATGACAATTTGCTCAATAGCTCTGTAGATCCGGCTGAGTAGACATATTGGGCAATGGTTTCCAGGTTCTGTTTTGGCACACCCTTTGTGGAGCTGGATGACTGTTAGTGTATGCCATTCTTTGGGTACATAGCCTGTGGTATGCTTGAGTCTGGACAGTGAATGTAGGTGAGGGTGTAGTTCCTTATGGGCCTAGTGTAAGACGCAGCCTGGGACAACATGCAGTCACATTGATGCTATGTTCTTAGCTTTGGTGAGGGCCGTCTTTACCTGCATGTCCATGATGTCTGGGTTTCTGCATCCATCTGTGATGGACACAGGCCCTTTTGGGGGTGATGGGGGGGTTTACACTGAACTTGTCCCCCTGGGTGTGGGCAATGAAAGTTGGTTTGGTGTATTTCATTTCTTTTTTTCAGTAGGAGACAGCATATTTGGAAGTTGACACCTACATGTCTGGTATAGCGACCGAAGGCTTTGTGGTTGTTATTCTTACATTCCTTTAGAAAGCGTCCTTGGATTATTTTATGAGCGATCATTGTTTCTTCCTGATAATGATAAGTGATGCCTTTCCTTTAGTGATGTTGGATATATCATGTGTTAGTTTCCTCCTTCTCTTGTCTAGCTTATTTATGGGCAACAACCACCTGATTGTTGTCCTATTTTTGGAGGAGTGCATTTTGGTTTTATTTGTGATGTCTCATTCCATGCATCCCTGTAGATGCTCATAGGATGCACTTGTAAATGATTCTGCAGATTGCATACCATTATCCTATAGCACGGGGTCTTCAGAACGTTCCACTTTGGTCTTGGGAAGTTTGCTTTTGCAAATGTCTTCACAGTGGTTTCATTGACTGGGTGTGGGGGCGGGATGTGGGTGTCCAGTGTGATTACTTAATGATCTGGTATTACCAGCTAGGGGTTTATCTCTGTTGTGGAACACTGGTACCCCGTGTTGGTGATGATCATGTCCAGTATGTTGTCACCTCTAGTGGGCGTGTTGACCAGCTGTTCCAGGGTGTTAGAGTTTCTTAACTCTAGGACACATTGGGCAAAGAACATTGTATACAAGTAATTCACCCGCTCAATGTTTGGGTAGTTGTAATCTCCTCGTATAATGGTGTTTGATAGGACCTTTACATTTGCCATTGTTCTCCAGAATACTGAGGGAGGTTCCTGAGACAAGGTACGTGATCTGTAGCAGGCTGCAATCTGATGGGCAGCTTTACCCAATGTTAGTTGTACTTGCACGGTCTCCAAGGCCTCATGCTGTGCCAGTAACCTGAAGGTGTGGATATCCATAAGGTAAATGGCTACACCCCTTCCTTTTGTATTTCACTCGTGGTCTTGGGTCCAAAGGTCAGAGTGATTGTGAGTGTTTTACATGGATCATATCCAACAGCTCTATGTTTGACATAGCTTTGTATGTTAGGCAGTGAAGACCTTTGAGTAGGCGATATGCAAGGGAGTATGGATGGAGCAGTTTGCGATGGTCTTTGTATGGCATGTATTTCAGGCCACTAATGCTCTTCATGAGGTATTGCTGCTGGCTTTCCATGTGTTGTAGTTGTCTTGTGAGGTACATAGCAACAGTGACGTTGCACTCTTTTATAGTTCTAGTGAGTGGTGAGTAGAGGGGAACAATGCCCTCTTCTATTCTGCATGAGACACATTTTGTGATGAGGTGTGCCACATAAGAGGGTTTCCAGAATACTGTGGGAATGTGCTTATCACAGTTGCATCCACTGTCCACCTGTGACCCAGGGTCTCTTCTCACACAGTGTTAAGTATACTACCACCTATGTTGTAGTTCTTGGCTACAGTGTTTTTGACAAAGGTGATGATAATGCACCTTTTGGTACTGAGCTACAGCCCATGGCTTGGACAACAGCCATCTGTCTCAGTAAGGCCCTTTTGTAGGATGTCCACATCTTTAGTGTTTACAAAGATGGCTCGTAGTTTGTAGTCCTCTGGAAACATCAGTAGCCACAGACCTTCCATGTTAATGTTTACTTCAGGGAAGTAGATACTACACAGCCTGGGAAGTTATCTAGTCCCATGGCTGCTGTGATACTGGCTTTGGAGAGTGCTTTTTACCTGTGCAGCCATGATGACAGCACCTTTGCAGTCTTCCATTATAGACATGTGCTCTTTCATGGGTGAGAGGGGGGTAAAGTTAACACTGATCCTATCTGCCAGGATGTTGGCAATATCAGTTGGCTTTGTACATTTAGTGCCACTGAGCTGTAACTCACAAAAGATCTGAGTGTAACCATGACATGGACCTGTCTGTTGGGCAGAGATCTCCTGAGTAGACAGTATGCAACAGAGTACAGATTGGGTTAAATTCAGTCTTGCTGCATGGGGCAACTATTTCAGGCCAGTAATCCTCTTGTTAAGGTACTTCATTGGTCTTTCTAGCTGCTGAACATGCCTAGTCAGATTTATCGCAAGTGTGTTGTGGTACTCTGACAGGTCTGATGACTGCTAAGTAGTGGCAACCTCCTTTGACCTACATGCACAGACCTTGGCAGTTTGTGTGAACACATAGCAGGATTTTCAGACCACTTTGTGAATGTGTTTCTGGAAGTAGAGATGACTATACACATTTGTCCATAGATCCCTTATTATCACATCCGTATTTAGCCTAAGTGTGTGAGCATGCCCAGTATGAACTTTCAGTATCTTTCTGCCTGACATTTGCTTCATTTCTTTAAGTGTGTGAGTATGCCCAATATGACCTTTCAGTGTGATGCTGAAAGAAATCCACTACATTTGTTGGAGTGTGTGAGCATGAACAGTATACACATTTATACTATATGTGTATGGTAAATCAAGTTGTATTTTTACAGCAGGGCTCACCTTTGTGTCATAGATCAACAGGGATCATATGCTGTGCCTGCAGGGCTTCCATGAGACACTTTGCATAGACTTATCAACATTTCTACATACAGGGGGGACAGCTATTCTTTGTACATTTCTACCCGTGGGCACACCGGATTGTTACTGTGGGTGTACATAGGATGTGGGTTTCAACTGACACTTATACACATTTGCTGTGCCTGCACTGCTATGTACAGGACACCATTACAGTCTGTACTGTTGCCTACGGTACTGGCTTGAGGCATACTACTGTACTACAAATCTTAGCGTCCAATGTCACGTATATTAGCTTGCGACTTCATAGCCTACACAACCCACATCACAACGCCTGGCCTGATGTTCTCTGTCTGCATAGGCGTGTGGGGACGGTTACCCATTTGACTCTAAGGGCATGATACAGCATTGCTTTGTGTTTGCATTAGTGTACAATTGTCCTGCTGTGTCTGTGTCACTGAAATGCTATCATGGCTTAGTGGTTCAGTACTGTGACTATAGTGCACAGTATCATGGGTTCAAGGCCTGTCACTGCTTTTTATTTTCATGCTGGCCAGACCAGACTGCTTAAGGAACAGTAAAGCA
Organism: Protopterus annectens; assembly: GCF_019279795.1. NCBI lineage: Eukaryota > Metazoa > Chordata > Ceratodontiformes > Protopteridae > Protopterus > Protopterus annectens. The sequence goes on along the minus strand of NC_056726.1, from coordinate 1,737,180,543 downwards.
GGTATGAGCATGTTTAACTGACTTTGCTCAACTTGCCCTGACCTTGCCCAACATTGCACGAGCAATTTTGTTTACATATACTAGATACTGGTGAAAGTTGCTTAGCACTGCTTTATATTGCTTAAAACATAGCAATCATGCTTCAGGTGATGCTGCAGGGCTTCCTATGTCAGATGCACATACTACACTGCCTATACATGTTTGGAAACAGGTAGTGTCAAGTTAGGCATCCCTTTTATTTTACGTGCGAGTCAGACAGAAGTATCATTTCCATGGTTCCTACTGAGCCAGTGTATATGCTATGCGTTGCCTCTTTGCCAAGGACAAGGCATACTGGGCACGCCTCCTTCTGCCTACTAGGGCAGGCTCAGGTTGTTCCTCCTCAGAGTCACGCTCTGCCTGTGCAGGCCTTGGCAATGGTGGGGGGCTGTTTGGCCCTGCCCCATGCTGTTCCTGCTGCAGCTGTTTTCGCAGGATCATATTGTGTAGCATGGCACATACCATGACAATTTGGGTACATGCAGTTGATGAGTACTGCAAGGCTCCACCAGATGTGTCCAGGCACTGGGACCGTGACTTGAGCATCCCAAACACACGCTCGGTTACATTTTGTGTTTGTGCACGTGCCTCATTATGGAGTTCTTGTTCAGGTGTGTGTGCATTTCTGATGGGTGTCAACAGCCACAGCTCCAGTGCGTATCCAGCATCCCCCACTAGGTGACTGTCAGGGATGTCCCCATTGGCAAATGTCTGGTACGGCTGCGACAGATGCCCGATATGGGAATCGTGGTAGCTTCCAGGGCAGCCAGCACACACATTCAGTATTATGCCCTGGGCATCATACACGACCTGGCAGTTGGAGTGGAAACCCTTGCGGTTGATGTAGGCCCTACCCCGCTCACCAGCTGGTGCTTTGATGTGTATGTGCGTGCAGTCAATTGCATCCACTACCTCAGGGTATTCCGCTATTTTCTGGAAGAGACGCATACTGCTGGCCAATACCTCAAGGGAATTGGGGAAATGTACATGATCACCGACATGTGGTGACATAGCATTCAGGAACTAGTGCAGTACCCTTGATGCTGATGCCTGTGAAATCCCCATCATATCACCAGTTGGTCTCTGGAAGGTACCTGTTGCTAGTATTCTTAGGCCAACACATACCTTTGTTTCCACTGGGATGGGTTCCCCCTCTGTTGATTTTGTGTGTGAGGCGTGGCCTGCACAGCTCAACAATTTGCTGCAGGAGGTCTCTGTCCACTCTATAGCGCTCCACTATCTCCAGCTCATGTAGCCCCTGGTAGGTTACCCTGCGTCTGTACACTCTTCTCAGTCTCCTCACTGTGGGTTGCTCAGCAGCATTCACAATGGCACAATGCTCAGCATCTTGCACATGCTGCCTTATAACAGCAATGGCAGCCCCTAACATTTTTATGTCTCAGTTTAAGCTTTCACTTCTCTTTGTTGACTGCAATGTTGCAGTGTTTCTGAGGAAAACATGGGGGAATGTTGTTTGCAAAGTTTTAAGTGCTGGGCTGGGCTAGTTTACTACCTGTGTAATTGGCTGATTCTGAATGATTTCACCTGGCAGCTCTGCTAGTTCTCCTTGTTTAACTTCCTACTACTTTTCCTTCCTTTTCCCTTTGTTTCTACAGGGGGCAGCGCCGCGTAAACACACGCGCGCACACAGGCCTACACAGGCTTAGGCGGGTGCACATTCGTGTATACAAGCTTAAACGGCCTTACACAGGCTTACACGGGTGCACACAGGCTTAAATGGGTTTACACGCGCGCATAGTGTAAGCAGCTTTGCAAGAAACTTTAGTGATAGCCACGGCGTACACCTACAGTTTCTGGGTTTCAGTTTAGACAACTGTAGACACACCTCTCTTAGTCCTGAGTAACTTGCAGCAAACACATGCTACTCTGCTCCAATAAGCTTACAGTCTTTTTGATACATACCCCCTCATGATGTCACCCATCTTCTACTCTGTTACTCCCCTTATCCTACTCTTACACTCTACGGACATGGTTCACATGGGAGGGAAATTTGGGATTCACTATCCACATACTCATTTGCATTGGATTGCCTACTAATGCTTGGTTACATCTCTCAGAATGAGCTTCCCCCCTTAGCAACCACTACTCAAGTAGCCATGTTGTCTTCAGCCTGCCATTCACCTGCATGGCAGATGAATATTTTGAATAAAATCCCTATTTGTGGCTTTTATTTTTTGTTTTTCTGGTTTTTAGAGCGCCGCACGTTTACGCTGCACTACGCTTAAACATCGGAGATTGAGGGAAAAAAAATGTTTTTATTATTTTGCAACAGATAAAAATGCCAATGGCCATATATTTGGCCATTGGCATGCTTCCTCAACTGGATGCATCCTTTATTTGGAGCTGTCATGGCTCCGTTTTGCTATTTGCAGAACGGTACTCAGTTGCCAAACGAGTACATTTCTGCAAATAACACTACTCTTACTCAGACAGGTTAGTGTTTCCTGGATCGCATATTTACCTCATTTGCATAGCTTTCAGCAGCAAATTAGGTAATTTGCATAAACTAACCCTGTCCGTACAAGACTCGTTTTAGGAGCTCTCTTGCACGCCCCTGCCAGCTGTTCCTGGATCGCTCGGCAGACATGTTGGCTTGTTGAACACTTACTCTACTCAGACTCCGTGCAAGCCTTTGTGAATCTGGCCCAATGTGTTTTCTGTAACTTGACATGACTGTATTTATGCTACCTATGCACGATTATATCCATGAAAAAGCTTAATGTGAATGTAACTGAAGAAAACAGGTGGGAGAAAACAGCAGCAGACATTAAGCAACATAAAAACATCAACAGATTACAAATGGTTACATGATTATCCAAAGTCTGGTTTGCCAAATAAATGTATCATATAGAAAAACTGGATATCAGCATGCAAAAGGACATTTGGGGGGGGGGGGGCAGAAGCAGCTTTCTGCATCCTAACTAAAACTTTTACAAACTCGGTCAGTGAGGGCTAGGGAAAATTAAAATTCCCCACAGCAGCAACTGCAACTGAAAATTGTGTATAAAATAAAATTATTTTTTGACCTGAGTTTGCACTGGTTCAATGAAATGGGTTTAAAAGACAGTCATACTACCATTACAAGATGTCCTAACTGTAAGAGAATGTAAGAGTTAAGTCAAGTCAAATCGTGTCGACATGATGACCAACTCAGAAAAGCCAGAAGTTTTATTTCACAGAAAGGGTGGTATAAGATTGCAAAACCCTTTCTAAGGGGAGAGCAGGAATAAAACCAGTAAAGGAATTCATATGTGCATGCATCCAATACTGCAGTTACTTCCAAAGGATAACAGATAAGCTGCTGGTTAACAGAAAGAGGTTATCTAGGTGATAAAGAAATTGGAAGACTAAACAAGTGAAGCAGTTCTTATCTTAGGTTAGACTCGTTTCCTACTGATGCGACATGCAACACTGATCATTCATGACCTGCATGCACAACTGGTGAGCAAATGTACAAGACATTAAAACTACATATTCTGCTACAAACCTATACTTTACTATGGCTATAGCCTACAGTTAAGCATGTCACATTTACCCACATTAGCAGGGTAATAAGAAACACTACCTACATTAAGGCACCATACAAACCATGAACAAAGGCCTCTCTATAAGGTCAGGAAAGACAAGGTAGCCAATGGATGACTTGCATAGACAGCAACAAATATGTCTTTTGAAATTACAGTGTAAAGAAAAACAATCAAAATTTAATTTATGCTTTTTGCTTCATAAAGATAAACTAGTCAAACTAATTTACAGAAAAGCTAGCATTTTCAATTAGAAAGCATTCATGCAAATGAGATAAGCAACAGGGCATATGAAAATTGAACACTCAGAACTTATAAAGAAGAATTTACAACATTAAGATAGAGCATATTACTTCCATTCCATGAGTCTCAGTGTATGCTCTGCATGTTCATATCACACCAAAAAGGGGGAAAACAAGCAGAAAGGTGAGGTTCTGACACACTTGGTTTTATCTTGGTAATATCTCAGCCTTCAGTCTATACCTACCGATTGAAGAATTTTTTCTCCCTTATTCTGGGGGTAATCACTCATTAAATTTTGGCATAAAGGTGAGATTGGTTCTAAGAGTTTCAGGCCTTAAGCAACTTTGTACGAGTATGGACAATGCCCAGCAGATTTGCTTGGTTTATAGACAGGAGTTTTTGGTCACTGGATCTTAATGGTCAGCTGTGAACATAGCTGTGGAGGGTGTTTTTTAGTACTGGACAAGCAGATGGATGCTGGATAATTTTAAAGGTGGTTAAGAAATTGTGTAGATGTTGGTTGATGAGGCAGTTCTAACCAATTTAGGCTTTTTAGTGCTATACAGTGGTGGGTTCTGCAAGGGCTATGTGCTGCAAATTAAGCATCTTTGTTATAGCATTGTGTAAGTTTTAATTTTTGTGAAGCCTGGAGGTTAGTTAGGATGGGAGCATCATAAAGAAGTGTGGGGAGAGAATAAGTGGTAAGTGTAGATTCAGTTGCATCAGTGACAAAAGTTTTTGGCTCTGTAAAGCATCCCTAGTTTTTGATGAGTTTTTCTTATGCAATTTTGTATATGCAAGTCAAATGCTAGATTATCATCCACCAACACCCCCAATAATTTGCTGTGAGAAGTGGCTTCAATGGCTGTATTACCAAAAAAGAGGACTTTAATTTTTTTTTCATGAGATGGGGATTTGGGGGGGAAATAGTTTGGTCCTTTTTGCATTGAGCATGAGTTGCGAGTTACAAAGCCATGTTTCAGTAGCTGTTAAAGCTTTCAGAGTAATTTTTTGGAGGTGTGCCTTTACAGAGGTACATGCCTAGCCTACAATAAAGAGATCATTTAAGTATTGCAGAATTAATGACATTAATGCTGAGACAGGGTCCCAATTCTTTCTGTGGTACCCCAGAGAAAATCTCTTCCATTTGTTTAAGTAAGACTTCCTTGTGGCAGGCAATTCCCTGTGAACTGGTGTCTAAAGAACAAGACTGTTTATTCATGTAGGCAGACTCCTGTAGGGTCTTTAAGCTGGTGTTTATTAGGGCCCCCTTGTACTCGGTGAGGAGCTTCATTGGCAAAGGCAGCATGTGAGGGTTACCCTTGACATCTGAATGAGAAAGTACCAATGTTGCCTGGGCTACAAGAGTGCAGTTAGGAGCATCCCTGATCCCTCTTCCATTCCTTTCTTGATTATCCTGGGAAGAAGGGAGATCAGACTAAATACGTACACAGAAAGAGTCCTATCCATTCGAAGGAGAAGGCATCTACTACCACCACAGCTTCTTTGCATGAAACTGTGGAGCAAAAAAAAAATCATCTATTTCTTGCCTAGAAAAACAAGCAAATCTATCTCAGGAACACCACCCCCTTAGTTACCAACCAAAAAATATCCCTGGGTAATGCCCACTCACAGGAACTGCAGCTGATTTGATCAGCCATTGAGTTCAACCAGTATGGTGTGGAGAGACTGCCTTTAAAGTAATTTAAGACTCAGGAGCCATTTCCCAGTCAGTTCTAGTCAGCCTGTACTAGAAGCCCCCACACTTGCTAGCTGAGGCATCACATTACATTAATGTCCACTTCTACCTGACAGACCACTTTCTTCCAGCAGGGATTGGAAGCTTTGAGTGCCTAAATCAATGCCATCATCTGCTTTGCATTTATATGCTTCTTCTTTTGAGCTGTATTCTAAATGACTTGTACCTTGAAGCCTCCTGAATGTGTTCACCAAATCAGGTCTAAAGGAGTCGTGTCACCTTGAAGGTAATTTGAACAAGTCCCAAACCTCCAAAATGGTCTCAGTGAAGACTACATTCAGTAAATATAAAACAATGTTTTGTTTTACTTTTTTTTTTATTTTTATTTACATGGGAGTAATCCCTCTTGTACCCCACTAATTTATTCATACATATACATCATATTTACACATGCATACATATATATTTATATAAATATATCATGGAAGTAGGACAGCTAAACAGTAGCAGTTTGGATGAAAAGCAATATCCATGTTCACGTAAATTATGTGGCTTCCTTCAGTGGGACAAACCATATGGAAGAAAAAGGAATCAATTTTCCTATTCATTTGTCAAGGGTTTGTCCTTTATGGCTGACTAGGAAATTACTTCCCCCCCTTTTCCCAGCAGGATTGTCCCATGGAAGGAACCCACATTACTAGGTGAACACATCATTTTTCAACTGAACAGCTACCGTTTGGCATATTCTACAACTGGGCATGGCCAGTCAAGACAGATGACTGCCTATGGTTCCTGGTTCAGGGGTTGTACCAGATGCATACAGTGAGGGAAGATCACTGCCATGACACTGCAATCAGATGTAGGGATGCAAACAAAGACACAAAATACCCTCATGGGTGGCTGGAGGACTGACACCTCTGGACAGCTTTTGGCCTGATCCCAGCTGAAAATTCCAAAGAAGGGAACATATGAGCATATCAAATACGAGGTGAGGGTTGACACGTAACTGGCACATGGGGAGAAGCATGGAAGTATTCCTCTGGCAGTCTTCCGAAAACTGAAGACTAATCAGCACAAGCAGAGACTTACCAGAATGTCCCCACTGTTGTCAAATCAAGTAGTCAACAAAATCTGCAAAACTGACAGGCCAAAAAAATAAAGAGCCATAAAAATGATACAGTGGACTGCGAAGGTTAAGAAATTATGTATTGTTGCTAGTATGCAAGAAAACCCAGAATTTCCAGCTAGAAGATATTCAAAATGATTAAGAAAGAAATTAAATGAAAATAATTCCACAAGAAAAACTGTCAAAAGCTTCAAACACAATTTTAATACAACAGATCCATGAAAAACATTATATAGACCAAGAAACCTTGGGCCATTTGGAGAGAAAATCAACTAAGTGTGAAAATATAAAGAACAAAACCTACAACTTCCTGAAAAGTATAAAAAAAAGAAGTACTGATATGGAAAAGTAAGATTTGATGTGGTGCAATATTTATGCAAAAACTAATCAATACAAAAAGCAGCTTCAAAGATATTTGAAGAGAAATACAGGCAAAGGCACCCAGATATGGAAAATTTCACACTACAAAAAATATGATCACAAACATGGAATGTAAAAAAAAGATTAATAAAGTAAAAGTTAAACAAATAGAAGCTGAAGTCATGGAATACCTGTGAAGTGAAGGATTTAGAGTAGAAAGTCTAACACGGTTATGTCACAGCATGATGGAACAATGAGTCCCCAAAGTAAGGAGAAACAGGTAGCAGGAAACATCTGAAGAGGACATATAGACATGGGAAAGAAAAATAAATTAAACATGGTGCAATATCTACCCAAAGGAAAATGCGAAACTAATCAATGCAAAAAAAAAAGGAGCATGAAAGACATTTGAAGATACATATAGGCAAAGGTATCTGGATATGGAAAATTTCACAACACAAAAATAAGAAAACAAAGGGGGAAGTAAAAGAGGATTAGTAATAGAGAAGTTAAAGGAAAAGTCCTAAAGTTAAGGATTACGTGGGAAGTTAAGGATTTTAGTGTAGAAAATCCAGCTCTGCTGAAGTC